>NW_021848556.1:2857311-2884375 GCF_003651465.1 Formica exsecta
TTTATTAATCAATATATATTATAATTTTATTAAAGCCGCGAAGCAATTAAATTAATTAAATCGTAATGGTATGTAATAGTCTATTTTGTGTGCACATCGAAGCGACTCGTAAAAAAGACTTTAAAATGAAACGGTCTAGTTATTAAACTGTTTTGCGAGATATTCGGTAATTACAATCTCATGAGTGGAGAATTCTCGTACGACGGAGAAACATTCTGGAAATTTCTGTTGATCGGTTTTGTCTTCTTACTTTGTAACAAACCGGTTCTCTGATCGAACCTTTTTTTAGGTGTAAGTTTCCAGTGTTATCATCTAGGGAATATTTCACTACGTATCTAATGTGCAATTATACGTCAATGGATTTTATCAGATGAATAACAATTTCCTGTCAATTGCGCGGAATAATTACAACTAATAATGATAGATGTGTCATGGAATATTTGAATAGAATGAAGAGTTTCATATGATTGCATATTTTTGCATAAAGTGACGTATATCATTGAAATCTCTTTTCATGCATTTTCGTATAAGATAATTTCGTATAATTTTAAAATAAATTGCTAAAAATTTGGCAAAATTTATATTCTTTGATTAATTTTAAATGCATTTGAGTTATACATTATACGTTTTCGTTTAATGTATACTTTAAGCAAGGATCTTAATTCGAAAATTATTATATATAAGAAATTAAAAACTTATATAAGAAATGAGAGGAACGATCGAACATATATCTAAAATGTGACTTTTTCTCATTGAAAAGAGATTAATTTCATACCAGTACTTATAGAGAATTTCTATTTATGTTTTCGGGACGACATATCATTTAATAGACACGCAGATGCTTTGTATGTATATGTAAACCTATAAAAATGATAATTAGGAAGATAAGTGCGCGCGCGCGAGCTATCGACTAGATAGAGAGATGCCTATGTATTTTAGGTCAATGATAAAATTACGTATTGTGCAGGATGAGAAAGCACACTAACAATAAGTCGGAGGAGATACATCGCGATACTTGACAGCTAACTGTCCGCTCCATTCATGACGGGGTGTTCCGTTAAAGCAGATCGTATAGACCAAGAAACTTCCGCAGATACGCGACTATCATTATATTCTTTGCGCGTAGTTAATAATGATCGGCAGCTACCTGTTACGAACAACGTGCGCATGATTTGAATTGCAACAGGAAAATACACACTGCGTATATATGGGGCGTTTTATTTCGGCGAACTTATTTTTGCAAATCGCTTATCTATGCCTCTCGAATGTTTAATGCATGAATGTTGTTTCTATTTTACGACATTTTATTTTTAATAAAATGTAAAACGTCAGCGCACTGTTGAGATATAGCTTGCAAAGTTCAACAGGCTAAGCTAAATACAACATTTATCGCACGTTCATCGTCCGAGAATTCATGAAAATTTCTTAAGCGGAAATATTAGTTTTTTTTTTGTGAGATGTAATTTGCAATTTAAAATTCAGGGACATTAAATAAATATTTATGTTTATAGGTTGTAAATTTAATTACAATCAGGCACAAGCACATATATTTTAAAGAATAAAAGATAGTTTTCAACTTAATGAAAAATTGTATTGTACTTTTCTGTCTTCGCACAACAATTTTTGCGACAGGTATCGTTCCTATCTCTGTGCTGTCAAGTTTCGAAACAATACGTTTGCTAAAATGCACACATCGTACAGTATATATTTTATTTGCATAAAGACCGCTTAACATTCACGTCTTATTCGGACGATAGTAAACGCATCGCCAATGCGAAATAAATTTATCTCGCACGGAAATATTTTATAAAGATACTTTGACAACTTGAATTTTATGGTGCCGGTGATGGTACTTGTCGGATCGTAAGGTCGCTCACGAATTCCGATATCTACCATTACCTATCTCAATACGTTTTCTTTTTTCTTTCTCTTTATTGTCTGCTGGTCGTTAAATTACCTATTGCTTTCGGTGCAGTTTAATTGACACGGTTACACGTAGCCGCAGATTTTAAGTCGGTCGGCGACTTTTATTCAATGGAACGGGAATAAAAAAGTGTGTGTGTCACGCGTAAGCAACACACGCTTTTGATCGGCTTTTACTTTCATACATGAGTATGCATGTAAAATATTCACGTGTTCGTCAATTTAACTGGTTTTCCTTTCCGGCAGGTACATCGAACATGCCGTAAGCGAGTTTAAAACTATAAATATGATTAATTCGCTGATTAACCAAGCATTTTTATCTTTCAGGCATTATACAATATCTTTCTGTCATTAGTTTGTGCTACCTTTGTAATTATATTGCGATAATTGCTGTATTTGTCGCAAATACGATAAATCAATGAAATAATATATGCAATTAGCGTTAATGTTTGCAATTTGCGATAAGATAATATGTTTAAAAAATTTTATCAACTAAACGATATGATAATATATGCTATAACGATATATTTTATGGCTATATTAAAAATTGAATTCAATGAAAATCATATAAATCATAGAATATGAAAGTATAATAATTTAACAAGACGGTTATAAATCTCTATATTTTGTATACCAAAGATTTATAAATTGTTATTTAAATAAGTGTTATTTAGATAAGAATTTATTTACATTTCCTTATAAAGCGTAGGCATTTATTCTTTAACATACACAAACGCATTGATTCTTCGAAAATTTAGAGCCAGGGGAATTTCGAATCACGAATTTATATATAAATGTTACTATTTGTCTTAAATTATGACCAATAATTAACGGTTTTATAGCAAAATAGCCTGACCAGAGATAATACTAAAACAGGTTTGATGAAACCGGAACTCTAAATAGTCCAGTCGTGAAAAAAGCCGCCGGATTATTTTTATGTCGCTACGTATCCGCAGATATGCAAATATAATCAAATAAACGCGAAGTATGCGATTTAATAATTTAACAAATTTTTCATACCCCGAAATGTTAGATAAATATTATTAGATGATATTATGATCTGAATTATATAGATTTTATTAGATAATTATCACTGATAAAGTTATTATAATCATAGCGCGTCATTATGATTATGTTCGAGATATTTTATAGAATATCTAAGAAGCGAAAGAAAGTAATACAAAATAATTATTCATTTTCAGACATTTCTATCGTTGCAATTAAAAAAGTAAAACTGGACTCTCTGAAAATATATTTATTTGCTTATTTCGTTTATCTCAAAAGTGTATATATCTATGATTTTGTGCTTTGCCGGTTTTCTTTGAAAAAGTAAGCTTACAGTTTTTTGCTTTTTAAGCGCCGAATTGTTTAGAGGAGACTCTTGACGATGCGTGTCTCAGACGAGTAACCAAACGCGGAACGTGACTTGCGATCAAATAGCTCATCAAATTAGAATCTATAAACAACGGATCGTTCACATCTCTTTGTTGTGATAAATACAATTGATAGTACATTTGTTAATTGTAAACTGTTTTGTAAAATAAACAATATTGTGTAAACAGAGTAAAAACGTGCCGAAAAGCACGACGGTATCTCAGATTGAACTGTATAGCGACGATTGTTTACGTACAAATCAAGCATTTCAGCACGTTTTGCTCGACGATATCAATGTAATTTTCGAGATTATATCAGCATCAAAATATAAAAGAAGGTAAGATTGGTCATCGTAAAAAAAAATTTTATTCTTTCTGATTACTTCATGATCCGAAAAATTTTTCTTTTTCATACATAATTCTATAGTAGTTGTAGAAATACTTTGATTTGTTTTTAGTTATATCAAATATCGTGTACGGTATTCAGTAGGAAATATTTTAGTTTCTTCTACGTGTGTAATTACAAATCTATTGACAAACAAATTTCTGAAGCTACTAGCAAATTTACGAAATAAGAAAAACGTATATAAAATAGCATACTTTATACAAGTTGCATACAAAAATGCATAATATTACAGCATAATAAACATCGGATAAAATTGTTATTAACAATTTGCAAAAAAAACGACGTAGAATTGCGCGGTAATTATCGAAATAATTTCTCAGCATAGATTTTGTTAGACGGTTATGTGTATTGTCGCTGCATTCGTCGCGCAAGCAAACTGAATACCAGCACATCGACGCGCGATAAACCTGTTTCTCAAAGATTCCTATACGATGTGAATAGCAAATGCGATCAAGATCAATTAGCGAGTCAATACACCAGAGTTGATATAAGAAGGTGAGCAATATCGATCATGTTCATGGCTTGTTGTTCATAAAACTTGCTTTTTATACGCTTTTTTTCTTTCTTTGTCGAATAATATTTTGCCATTCTGTCATTTTGCATGGATATTAGCTATTATCTATTAAATCCGGATCTCATTTTTTTCATATAATCTTATTTCTAGAAAATTTTTTATACGTATTTTACACTTGCAATTAGTTTCTTTAATCTTTATCAGCAAATTAAAATTCGAATATATTCTATCAAAGTTATTATAAATTTCGTCATATGAGATATATATTATACATAGAACGTGTATCTTTCTTTCTCTCGATATATATAGAATATGAAAGCATTCAATTATCTATCTAATCATTTTCTATTCTTTTTTCGAAATAGAGTTATTATATCCACAGTATACAAATTACATATACTGCGCACTTAACCAATAGTATGGGTGCTCTCTTGTAATTTAACTGATTGCGCGGGCACTTATGGGTATCCGCGTGAAAATTTTTCATGGGAGATTTTCAATGTTGCAATCTGGCAAAAGTCAATATTTTGCGCTTGGCTAAGCAGAGCGACTTAATCGGAATGAACTGCATTTGTACTTTTGGTCCAGCGTTCGCTTTTGTTCGTTTTCGTAAACTATACCACACGCTTAGAACCGGTTTGCTCGTTTCAATTTTATGCACATCTCCGCATGATCAATTCTTATATGTCTTTTTTCTTACATTGGAAACGCTGCGTTCTTTCGAGAACAAGCAATCACATGTTTCACTTTCCGCGATATGCGCCCGAAAGGTATACATTTGCGTCGAAAAAAAATATCTGCCCATTCCATTTTTTGGAATCTTCTGCATTATCATCAAAATAAACTGGTTTCTATGTGGCAATTTATTTCCTTTGCAGTTACATTTTGTGTTTCTCTTTGTTTATTTTTACCATTATTGTATCCCACTTTAAATAGTAAATTTTCTACGTGGAATATACATTTGTGGGAGAAACCAAAATCATGAGATAACAACCAATTAATCGTAGTGTAATATAATTTAACTTTTTTTCGGGATATACTTTTACAGTTGTGTTAAATGCGATCATCATCACACATACCATCTCTGACTTTAAACCATTAACGTCCACATGCAATCATAATAGCAAAAGAAAGACTCATCAGAGATATACTTCGGATTCAATGGCTCAGAAAAATTGCATGCTAATTCTTCTAGAGCATTGAAGTAAACTGAAATGTGTGGCGTGTATCAACATTTTTTAATGCTGTTGAGATACTTATTTATAATAAATCATTATGCATTTACAATTATTCTTAAATTACCGTCTTAAAGCACTATCTTTCTTTTGTTCTTGTGATTTTAGGGTCTATTCCATTTATTCTGTTTTGCGTACAATATAAGAGAGAATTTTGATAACAGCTGATTTTTTGTAATTTATTATGTTATTCCAGACATTTATATGAAAAGTAAATAAATTTTAAAATAATTATATTTTTTATAATATTTTTAATTATAAATAATTTGGAGTAAAATTGAAGCAGTTTAAAAATGAATAACAATACATAAGTCATATAAAAACCAGGTCTTTTATTATAAATTTCGTACAATATTTCTTTTCACAGATTAAAAACGGCTTTTGCAATTAAAAACGTCTTGTATTTATGGAATTTACAACGTTATAGAGGTCACCCTCATTAAATCCGATGTCACTTAATCGAAGATCTTTCTTTTATACACATTTGGCGTACGTAGCCTTCAATTTACAAATAAGTTATTTTGATTTGTCTCTGATCGAGAAATAAAGTAGTCTCTGTTATTCGACCCTGAAACGAAACTTCCTGTTACTTACGTTTTGGCCACCTTCTTCTGCGATCAGAATACACTGGTAGAGTAGTGTTAAATAATCTATTCACCATCACCGAGGACTTTCTTCGAATGTTGCTCGAAACTCGCGACGATCCTCTCTTCTCATCCTGCTCGTCCGATCTGTCGGAATCAAAATTGGCATCGTCCGACGAACAATTCCCACAACGCGACAAAGTATTCCAGATTAACATGAGATCCTTCATTTTCGGCACAATTCAGTCTTTCGTATCGTTACGGAATAAGTGATATCACGAGGGTAAGCGACTTATCGCCGGCGATTCAGCAGTCGCAACGTGTCGCGGCTGACAATAAAGGCAAGTATCCGCTTCTAGCTCGATGACGGCTTACGGAATTAATCGGCTAGCACGTCGCGATTCGTAATGCTATGTAATTCCCAACGAACGACGCCTGCCAATTATACGCGATTTCGACACCCCCGTACTTCCGATTTAAACTTCGGCATAAAGGCCTTTCACTTTCTTCTCGGCGTTTCTGATTGACCGAATATTCGTCAGTCCTCGCGGGATGACCTTGCGGATGTCGAAATTCTTCTCTTCCTGACTCCCTTAGTCATCAATAAAACGCCGAAGAATGCGCGACAATTGCCGATAATCGTACGTTTCCGAGATAATATCGCGACTATCTCGATGAAAGAATATTCATCTCCGAAGTTTATCAGCGCGAGAAGCCCGAATCGCACCTCACCAATTGTTTAGAAATCGTCTAAATTCTGCCTATCTTCACCACCTATTTTATGTCACCTCGCACGATGCGTGCAGCATACACCTCGATGCAAGAGTAGCGGAAACTTGGATCAGTACGGATTTGAAAAATATGTTACTCCCACCATGGTGGACCGCGCACTGTTCGTCGCCGATAGTTGCGGCGGGCGCCGGTGAACACGTGGAAGACCGGCCAATCGAGTCACGAAGTTGCCATCCCACCGCGAGGGAGCTCAACGACAGCTCCCTCGATACCTGTCTATCGTGGTACACGGGGGATTTTCCACCTTCTTCGGCCAGAGCGAATCTTCAAGGTTGTTCGTTCAGCAGTTAATAAACGGTTGTGTTTCAGGGCGAAATTCCGACCGCTCGTTACGGGACGAATGCTTCTCGGAATAAATGACCGCCGAGAATTGACCTTACTCCGTATGCTGAACAAGGGTCGAGCGTGATGTAGAACATATTTGAGATATTCAAGTGTATAATGTATTATTTTTATAAATGGAAAATAATATACATAGAAAGCTATATTGAATATCATTAGTTGAAGAAATGAAGGAACATTAAACTATCACAATAGGTCAATGAGACACTCTGAGAGATCTCGAAAATTCATAGTTCAGAGAGAGAATACGGCGATTGCACGTACAAGTGTTATTACTTCCTGGCGGATCAAAGATATTACAGAAGTAAATTGAGGTGAGGAGTAGCGTATTTGATTTGATAATGTTTGATTTAGACTTTTACGTTTACTCGATTATATTATTTACATATTGTGTTCCATAAAATAATATAACGTGCTACCGTTCAACGGCATGTACAATTGCGTACATTTGAGTTATTATGTCATATAATTATACAAATTATGTAGTTTTTGCATAACTTTTTATAAAATATAATTTGTAAATTATACAGAGTATCCATCCATAAATGTTCGAGCAAATATCTCACAACTGATTGAAGTTACAAAAAAGTTTAATAAGAGAAATTAGCAGTTTTTAATCCGCAATAAAGCGCATGTAAAAAAATTTTGTTTACTCGTATATTCTTATAGTCCTTCTTGAGATCTTTTCAAAATACTATAATAAAGTATTTTTGCATTAAGTATTTTTCAAGTTTTTTATATCTTAATCTGACATATATATTTTGATATAAAATATATATTTTATATCAAAATGTGTCAGATTAAGATATAAAAAACTCGAAAAATACTTAATGAAAAAATACTTTATTATAGTGTTTTGAAAAGATCTCAAGAAGGGCTATAAGAATATGCAATAAAAAATAGGGAGTTCCATTTAAAAAAACGGTGGTGACCTTCATAACTTGAAAAGGTTCTGAGTAAAAAAATTTTTTTTACATACGCTTTATTGCAAACTAAAAACTATGCTAATTTCTCTTATTAAACTTTTTTGTAACTTCAATCAGTTGTGAGATAATTGCTCGGACATTACATAACAGAACGTCTATCTATTCTTTTTTGTAACTTCAATCAGTTGTGAGATAATTGCTCGGACATTACATAACAGAACGTCTATCTATTCGTCATTGTGCGTTTCTGTTCTATATCTGCCGATGTTGCACGCAATATCATTTTTGCCGATGAAGGCAACGTTTCATGATATTAAGGACGGAAGAAGATTTTAGGTGTTTGCGCTGCAATCTCTACAATCTGCGATCGCTCATTTCCAATAGCATCCATTATGTAATTCGGATCGATTATTTTTTATGGCAATCGCTATGCATCACGGTGCACATTAAATCTAGGTTTCTGCGTAAGCGCGCATCTCTGTGGGAGATAAATAGCTCCGAGAGAAGTCCACTTAAAAAAAAAGGAAAATAAATGTTGTAATAGAGATTCAATCGATTAAATTGATTATGCTCGTATTGGCTGGAAAAACCTTTAATACCAACGTCGCGTGTTTCGCCGCCGGCTACAAGTTAAGTCGACCGCAAACTGCGTGCAACATCCACCGTCCTTGCCGTTCAGCTCTTGTTCTCGTAAGTTCATACGACGTCATTGAACGCATGTTAAATACGATGTGTCATGATTTTTACACGATTTAGTAATGTTGATCACAACGGAAAACCGGTAACACTCGTCGACGTTGACTCGTTTACATCGGGGGATTCCAGATAGGTCGATTTATGCCAAGATTCTCTCTCTCTCTCTCTCTCTCTCTCTCTCTCTATCTCTCTCTCTTCATCTGCATTATATTTAATTTTCAAAGTCGAATTTGCATAACTAATTATCATTTTTCAGAATAACACTTACAATGAATAATTTCTAATGAACAATTTGTTTATTTGATAATTATATATAGAAAGCAGGAATTAATAATGATTATCTTAATTTTATCCCTGATATTTTCAGTGAATTTTACGCTATTTATAAGAGTAATTATCATCTCAATTTTTTCTTATAAGGTTTCAGATAGATCTATCCTTGCGTAACGTATATGTTTAAAGAACCCCGCACTAATCATATGGAAAATCTGTCCCGGTCAAATCAATTGGTTTTTACATATGTTGTAGCTTATGACCTACTGAACAAAAGATGTAATGGGCACAAAGCTCAATAATGGACAGTTATCGAATTATAACCAGTCAAACATGAAAAATTCGGACTGCCGAATAGTCAAATCTAGGAAGGTATTGATTTTTTTGAAAAATGTTTGAAACATCTCTCTCTCTCTCTCTCTCTCTCTCTCTCTATCTCTCTCTCTTCATCTGCATTATATTTAATTTTCAAAGTCGAATTTGCATAACTAATTATCATTTTTCAGAATAACAACTCGAACTCTTTTTCCATCAAGTAGGATTCTGTTTAGTCATTGCCTGAGAAGCCTGGTGATTAATCTATCGAGTATTTAAACGTTTATATATAAGTATTGGTATTTAGGATATGCACAAGACCAGCCCAATGTTCGTTATCCCTCTTCATCATTATTGAACACAATATTAGATGCCGCTCAGAGACCACCACAGCAGGATCCAAATAATGAGTAATATACAATAAGATCATTTCTTTTATTACCCCACATATACACACACACGCATACACACACAGCAGAGAGGGTTTGGAGTCAAAACATACTACGGGAGTGACGAACCGTGGGGTCCTTATCTCTGCTGTGACACATAAAGATTTTTGTTCACGGAGCTTTTCAAGGTCATTCAAAATTCACAAATAATGTCACCAACTAACAGATTTTGTAAAACCCTACTATGTTTGTTTCAAACATTTTTCAAAAAAATCAATACTTTCCGAGATTTGACTATTCGGCAACCCGAATTTTTCATGTTTGACTGGTTATACTCGATAACTGTCCATTATTGAGCTTTGTGCCCATTACATCTTTTGTTCAGTAGATCATAAGCTACAACATATGTAAAAACCAATTGATTTGACCGGGACAGATTTTCCATATGATTAGTGCGGGGTTCTTTCTCACGCTTGTGGGCAGTGCATTATTCGGCAAGTTTCGTACATCTCACGAAATTTAATTAAAGGAGATATAACGTTTAGATTTCTGATAATTCTCCAGATTGCTATGAATGTAGGCGTCTACAAAAAAGCCGCGAATTTATGTGCAGCGGACTTTACCGGTTCCCGTAGTCAGTGACCTTGCCCAATACCCATGGTTATGCGAGATTTAAATAAATTATTTCGCGATACACTAAATATTTCCGGTTTTCGTAACTACCGGCTTTCCAATACCTTGAACAGATGTATTTCTTTTCATCCTTTTTATGTAAATTGTCACACCTACTGCATTAAGATCGAAGATTATAAACAATGAAATACAAGACAGGAAGATACAAGCTGTCAGAATATATAAATTGATAAATGTCAACATTCGGTGACAAGATGATCGAATCGTTAAATTAATGTAGTGAATCTTTAATGACGTTGTAGAATTTTATGTAATATATACAGGATATCTTAGTATCATCTTCATTACATACTTTTAATGATTAATAAGATTAAACTAAAAAGAAATTAACTATCGTTTTTCTATATAATATGCATAAAAAGCTTTTATATAAATAATTAAAAATTACAGAATTCGAATGGATTAATATTCGGAGTTTAAACAGATAACGAAATCCTGACATTCTTTAAATAATATATTATATATATCTTTCAATTCTTCTATGTGCTTTGTATTTTGAACGCAATAAAATCATTTTTTAAATTAATTCTCATTTTCTTTCCAAAAATCACACCTATGACTAATCAATATTTACTTCTTTGGCGGATGATTATTTAACACACGTTGTCACGGCCTATGAGCACTGTCGATTGTACAATACACGCACGTAATTTTGACTTTCGACGTTCCGTTAACCCCATATTAAAACGTTTACGATCAACGAAGCTTGAAGGAAGCTATTGCATAGAATCCGGAATTGTCATGATAGTGGGTTTACCGATTATCCGCCTGTTATATTTCCATAGGCATTAATATCGGTTAGCATAATCCTGTTGATTCGGCTCGAAGGCATTCTGGCCGTTTCCATTCTCTCATCGCGGAGAATGGAAAGGAAGCGATCTGCTTAAATAAAAAACAAAGTCGTGTCCTGGCATTCGAGATGGTGCATTGACCACTCTAAAGGTCTTCCAGTAAGTGTGCGGTATTTAAAATAATGTGCGCGTATTTTGATTAATTTTATTTTGTTTCGTAGAAAAGGATAAATTTCTTGACACGAAGTATATATCTGACAATCACGCATTGTAATAACATGATAATTTATCGAAATTATCTGCTCCATTATCTTTACCTTTAACAGCTGTTTATAACATTCATAATGATATCAGAATAATATAATTAAATTGATTTCATAGGTCATATACACATATCGTGTATACAATGATGCAATTTAGTTATATATTATACAGGGTGGCCCCGAACGTTGCAGCCAGACTTTGTGATCTTATAGGAAATTTAATTCTGAACAAAAAATTTCCTATAAACATAGGTCGAAAAATGCTTCCTTAAGAAATTATCGCTCAAAAACCTCTGATGCAAAGGAAGAGCAAAAGGTGAAAAGAAAATGAAATAAAAAGAAAATGAAACTAAATAAATTTCTTGAAAAAACGATAAAAATAAAAAATAAAAATCTTTCTCTTTTATGAAAATAAAATACATTTTTTTAAACTAATCTAACGCATCTAACAATAAGTAACAAAAGCACTTTTTGTACGTTTGAAACTGGTTATATCAAAATCTATGGAACGTACAACAAGAAAATAAAATAAATTTTTTTAAACTAAAATAGCACGTAATAGCGCATCTAACAATAAGTAACAAAAGCACTTTTTGTACGTTTAAAACTGGTTATATCAAAATCTGTGGAACGTACAACAATCATTTTGATCTCATTTGAAAGATAATTTAATTTTCTACAACTTTTGTTTTGGTACTTTTTGTTAAAAGGCGCATATTTTCCATGATATTTGGAAAAATGTGTAATATAATCACGATTTCAGAGGTTTTTGAGCGATAACTTCTTAAGAAAGCATTTTTCGACCCATGTTTATCGGAAATTTTTTGTTCAGGATCAAATTTCCTATAAGATCTCAAAGTCTGGCTGGAATGTTCGGGGCCACCCTGTATAATTTTAAACTAATTTTTATTAGACTTGTTTTGTATATTTTGCTTTTATTTTTGATTATTGCTGTTCAAAATAATTTCTTGATTTGGCACAAATATGACATAAATGTTTAAATGAGTTATCCAATCAATTTTGCTGAATTATCATTATTTAAGTTATTAAGAGAATTAACGTCAATACGTAAAAATCAATTTCCGTTATTCTAATCAGCACTCGAGTCACAGTTATAAATTGTTTTATCTGAATTAAACGTAAAGTGCAAAGAATACTGTTAATTATTCATTTCGCGCATTAATTTCATGTATTATCGTTGTTAAATTAGGCGTAAGCTTATTACAAAATTTTATATTGATAAATTCAAGCTTCACGCTATTGCGATTGACGTATCGTCGGCTATTATAAGAATAAAAAGAGAGGAGTAAAATCACTCTCGATAGAGAAAAACAAGTATGCAAACTTTGCTCCAAATAAAATATTCGTCGTAAAAGCGAAATGTTATTTTCTATTTTATTATTAGGATTTATAGAAAAATCACATCTAGTCTACACATATTTGCAATCTAACGAGTAAAAAAATTAATTTGCTCATATTTCCTAGAACATTTTTGCGAGCAGATAGTCATTGATAAGAAAGGTCAGTTAAAAATTCATTAAATCATTTGAAATAATACGCGTCAGTTACACGTGACTTTCTAATTTTTTACGATATCCGTATATATTCTCAATTTATTGTTATACAAACCGCAAAGTATATGTTATCTATCCTATATACGTTAATCATATCCATTAAAACTATAACCAATATCTTGGCCGCTATTGGTAATTCGTTATCATACGGGTGGTCATGCACATACAACACACGTTCTTATCGCTCACGTTGACACGCATGTTTAATTCGCATTCATGACGTTAGAAGGCGATTTTAAGAGGACGCGTAGACATTACAAGATCATGCTATTTTGTTCTTACGTCACATTGTTGCATATTAGATTAGTTGATGCGTATTTATTATTCAGGCACTTGCTAAGATCAATTTATACAGAAGAAACAAAGAGATTGCTAAAACAGAATGACAATATAGTCAAAGAAAAATGATAAATAATGGAAATTAATACTAATTAAATTTTTATGTAAGCTAAATATTTCTTGCTTACCATTTTCACAAGAAATAATTATAACTATATATATTGTATATATGCAAAGAAATAATTATAACTACATATATTGTATATATGCAGTATTTCCTGCTAAATAATTATTCTTCTTATACATGCAGATATTAATATTTAATTTTCATATTAAATAATTTTAATAGCTTTCCTTCTCAATATGATATAAATGTGTTGATCATACAATGGTTAATTAGCACGTCTTTTTTCTAGATTGTTTGATTCAAGCAATTTATTTACTTCGAATAATTAAAAGCAAATTATAACCAAAAAATCAATAACTAATTCATGAAAAATATATAAAGCGAGAATTATATGTTATATGATAATGTTACGATTTAGTGAGGTAAATATAAAATTAAGAATAGCAGGAAAAGTTTATAGAATATTTATAATATTTAATAAATATGTTATGGCAAAGATGTTCAAGACAACACAAAATTTTATGCTGATATATTCTCTAGTCAAACTTCCCAATTCTGTTATTTTAAATTAATATCGACAACATATTCATAAAACATCCGCAAAACTATTCCACGGATTTTAACATCTTGCCTGTACTTAGTATTGCATTGGAATTTTAATATCTCATCTAGTTTATTTAACCAATGCAAAAATCTGACGGACGATTGCGACGTTGACCAAAAAGACGTGCGTATGAATAATTATGACACGCAGGTATGACGCGATTGGACGATAGCTTGCGGAAGTTTTACAACCATAGCGGCATCCTTTTCGGTCTGAATTATACATTGATAGTACTATAATCAATTCAACTTCGTTGCGTGAATAAAAAATTTATTGTTGTTGATAATCTTTTGACGGCACAAACATACTTCTGCTATTTTATTTTATGTCTTATATGATATATATATTCTTGGTTATATAGAAAACAAGAATGATAATTATTCTATAAGATTTAGCGATTTGATATCTTAGTAAATAATCGCTTTCTCAGTAAAATAACAATTAAATGATATTTATATTTATAATCGATTCAACTGGCAATCATTGTGTATCCCCTTTTAATTTCGAAGCGTTACTATTCTGAAAAATATGTTTTAATCTTAGAAAAATTTATACACAATTTGAATCACACTATAATCGTTTCTGCAACACTCTTATATAATCAATATAATTGTGTCAATATTAAATTTTATCAGATATAAAAGCATAAGAGAGTGAGAAAGAGAGAGAGAGAGAGGGAGAGAGAGATGATTTTCAAATTAATAATCGTCACGTTTTAACCTTTGGTCATCTGTATATTTGAGAGTCTTCTTTATTATTCTCTGATCTCCGGTAACTTTCATTTTCATCTGCAATTTAAATGTGGCTGTATAAGTTGATTTCAACTGATTTAGCATATTAATTGCGATTTTATTTTGGAAGTTTCGAGATATGTTCTCATAGATCGTAAAAGATTTTGTGAGAGATTGTCGCAAATATAAATATGTGAAGAAACTTGTAAGTGTAAGTCTTAGGCATATTACAATTTTTTTTTCTGATTCACACATCAAAATTGCGAAGTAAATGAAATTTATATTATAATATGAGACTTACTTTTTCTGTATTACGCTTTTTTTGCTTTTTTACAATATAAGCATTCCGATAGTTTTGATCGTGTAAAAAATCACTGTCTTATATATTTATCTCTTTTTACTTTTTAACACTGCTCGGTCTTTATAAGTGAATTCCTACATACGAATGTTTTTATAGAATTAGAGAATGATATTGCCTTTGATGGGCGAAAAAGAGCAAACCAAGGAAAAGAACGATGTGAATCAATACTTGAGTAGAAAAATAATTAGTTGTGGAAGACAGCTCCACAATTAAAATTAGCTGTTTTGGCTCTATAACTAATCTCAAGTTGCGAATATTATTTTTAGTGTCATTAATTTAGTGGCAGAGACACTCTTTTTGTCTTTGCTGCTTTCTGCGCAGTAGAAGCAATATAAAATTGTGTGTATTTTTTTAACAGCATTTGTAATTAAATGAAGAATATCTAGAAAAAAAATGAGAGAGCACTACAACCAGTATTTTAGAGTTAATACAGCAAGCATTAATCTATGAAAACATTATTCGTTATTCTTCATTATTAGAATCCAATAAAGAAAACATGTATAGATAAATTAAAAAGTTAACATGATACAATTTAACTAAAGAATGTAAATAAAGAATAAATGTCTATTCATCTTAATCATCGTATTAGAATAATGGTCGTGTCAAGATGATGTCTTTAATCGTATACATGTGTATCTTTATTCTTCTAAGAGAATAGAATGAGTAAACGTAATTAATCAATCACGTTAATTACGTTTATTTATCGTTTAAGGATGTTAATGCTGCGAATACACATATATCAAGTTATTGCCTCAGGCGTGCTAGTAAATCTACTCTTCTAGAGATCTGAAATCACATAAAATGTATCTCTCTATCTTTTTAGTATCTTCAGAAGATATTTACATGATCAGTTTTCTATATGTAAAAATTCCATAATTTTATATTCTCTATATTGATATATCAATATATACAATATCAGTATGCGCAAACCACAAATTTTTATACATATATTATATCTAGACTGCTAACACAACTATGTCTCATATAGTGTCTTATAAAACAAGGACAGCCATTTACGATTGAGCAGATTGGAAGTATATTAACCGAACCTATATATATATTCTACCCCATTGTAAGTGGCTGCCCTGGCTTCATCTGTCACATCGCTATTAGCAGTCTAGGTATAATATATATAAGTCTGTGGCACAAACTCTCATATATTGCAATTTATAATTATTATATTTAGATGTATTTTTTTGAGATAGAAAATCATATTTTTTTTTATCATTTGTTGTTGCATTGCAATAATGCATGATGAAATATACAAAGTATTTTTAAATTCGTTATATCTATCACAAATTTGATAATAAATTTGTTATAAAAAAGTTTAATTTTTCAATACAGCAGCAATTACTATATTTTTTCATATCTATTTATACGTTTTGTTAAATTTATCAGAAATATATTTTGTTTAATTATATGTATATAACATGCGAGTTTAATTTTACTGCGATTAAATTGAATCGCGTATAATGATCGTAAATCAGCAAAAGATTATCAATCTTATTTCCGATCAAGTTTTATTAAGAAAAAGACTTTCTTGGAAATCAAGTAGTTGAGAATCTTTGTACTAATTTATACATATCACGCGATTTGCTTTGAGTCATACTCATGGCGTGACATGATTAACGGGGATTTCTACAGAACGGTATTCGAACGATCGATGTTCATGTCAAAATTGGAAGTGACATGAAGATTATGAGAACTTATTTTTCATAATATATAATTGGCCTGATCTATGATACGTCATTTCGTACAAATATAGTTCATTGTAATAATTTGTAAAGTTCCTATTTTAATTTGTTTGTTAATATTCTATATCTCTTTCTTTACATAATATTGCAAGGAGAAACGAGCAAGAAACAAATATACGCGAAGGGATAAATGTGGAATCATCGTTAAATCTCAAATAGCGAACAATTTATTTAAAAATTTACGCTGTAAGTTGATCTCATAATGATAGAATATACCGTAACTTTAAGCAATCACATAATTCGGACCGTTTAATAAAGTATTAAATTTCGGTGTGAGTGCAAAAAATACATTTATAACTATTTTTTATGAGTGTTCATTTTTTATGCGTAATTCGCGTATCATAAAAATTCACATATACTTTATATCATACGTAATAATCATGCACTTTTGACGCACGTAACATAAAAAAAGGATCTTGTTTTGCAAAATTCCAATACTAATAATTGACATAAAATTGTATATAATGACCGATTAATCTGTTTTTTTCCTATATTTTGCGCAGTTATTCTTTTTTCTATCTTTGCTTCGTATAATCTAGTATATTTAAACTGAATATTAATTTATATGTAAACGTCAGAGAATGTTCTCACAATTACTACGCAATACGTGTGTAATTTTCCATCTATTATATAATTTACTTTTTCTGTGAACGAACAAAGAACTGTCATTTTGAATCAAATAATAATGTATTGTAATTATACATAATGTGCACATTATTTAGTTTAAAATTATATATATATTTTTTTTTATTTAGCACGGTAGAGACAGTAATTATTAAACGTTCACACACACATTATGAGTTGATATCGGTTGGAAATTAAATCACAATAAGTTCTAGTTTCATGAAAACAAATTAATTACTCATAAATGTATGTGATGAGAAATTCACTTTTAAGATTAAATTTCTGAAAGATAATCTCTGTGTTCGTTACTTCACTTCATAATTTTAAGAAAAAAATAATGATAATAATAGTAAATTATCCTTAAATTAAGATAATTATTTTAATAAAATACTTTATCATATATAAAATACTCTAATTATAATAGAATATTTCAAAAAGACTTTTACTTACTACATAAAGTTATTAGCAATATAACTTTAGAATAATGTGAAAGATTATATGCAATGACAGATATAGCATGTTTTTGCAAAGATACATATGTTTAATTGGTAATCGCAAGAAAAAATAACCAACTAATCTTCGACGAGAATGCTTCTTGACAAGTATTCTGGTCATCGCAGATAATTCGAGTAAGAAATAACAATGATAAATTACATATCTAAATTGATGAAACAAGCGCGGGCACGTCAATAATACTTTTAAATAAATTATACGAATTAATGTGTCATCGTTATGAAACCCGGAAGCAACTTATGGCATCTTACAAGTATTAATTCCATAGTGAAATTACTTTTTGATCGTGTCGAGACCGTTTGCAGATCCGCCGTCTTCGCTACGTGTGACTCCCGCAGTTCTTTCCTCGCATTCCAGATTTTTTCAATGCACCATTGTTTTAATGACTTTGCAACATTCCTTATTTCCATAGCTATTATACCTGAAAAAAGATTTTGAATTTATTTAATGTCTTTTTTAGGCATCTTTATTTTAGATGTAGAAATAATAAAAATTTAATGTCTATTCAAAGAAACATTTAGATCTTACATTATCTAAAAACATATACACAAGCCAAATACTTATGCAATTCAAATATATTATTGAATCGTCTCTAATGGTTGCATAAATTTAAATATATATATATTTATTTATTTATAAAATTGAATGTTTTTTTATAAATTGACGTTACTTACGGAATACTATCCTAATATAATTCAACATTTTCTAACAGTCGCGCGAATACACTATGTTACACACAATCGAATCGCGAATGTCGAATATTTGGAATTCGAAGTCGTGAATCGGCAAAGTAGATGTAATAGAGTGCAGATTCTCGACTTCTCCGTCGATATCTGCTTGCTCACTGAATGCAGCCGTTGCCCCTTGATCGTTTTTCATAGCCGCTCTACGAAATCTCGGGGCGATAACAACACTCAGACAATCTCTACTGTTAAACAAGGACCAAAATGTGAAACGCTACGTTTTTTTCATATCTATTATTTGTTTATATACGATATTTATCATTATCTATTATATTTTATTATTTATTTATTGTACACAAATGTAAAAGACGGTAGATTAACATTTAAAAAATTTCACATTTAAAAACATTTTTCTTATCAACAGAATCTGGAAAATATCTTTTAATCTTTGCAACATATATTTTTTACAGGTTTAAAAGTTATAACAAAATTTTTATTTTTATATAATTAATATACTACCAATTATTAAAAAAAAATATAAATAAATAAAATTTTATTTGATAAATTGTTAAAATATTAATACCACACATATTATATTTTTTTATATTAACCGTTTTTCATTGCTGCAATGTTATTAATACTACTAACGGCATAAGCGAGATTTAATATCAAAGACGGAAATGTGGTTTTATATCAAGCTACATGATCTTCGAAGTCATGTTATACGCAATATATCATTATAAACTAATTGATATTGATGCAATTTGTCGTTGGTGATCTTCATATGTATAACATGCGTTCAAAGTGTGCAGAGCTCAGAAAAAAATCAAATAAAGTTGTTTTACTCTTTTAAATGAAATCAGTATATTATTGATTAATAATAGTTTTACTTATAAGTATAGCATTGCAAATAGTAAAATCTCACTTACAATTACAGAAAAATCAGTGGCGGTAGCTAATTTCTCAATAAAATCTTACTGCCATAATCAATGAAAGATAGAACGGAGGAACAAAGTGAGTGTTTTCATTGAAGATTAGTAAAATATTCATTGTTCTTTAGTGAAATTTTGTCACTGCTTTAATCCGACATTAATATCGATTTAATTCAAGAGAGTACGATTATACTTCTGATAACATCGCGCGTT
Organism: Formica exsecta; assembly: GCF_003651465.1. Taxonomy (NCBI): domain Eukaryota; kingdom Metazoa; phylum Arthropoda; class Insecta; order Hymenoptera; family Formicidae; genus Formica; species Formica exsecta. The sequence goes on from NW_021848556.1 coordinate 2,877,222, forward strand.
GACCTCTCTATCGCATGAAAGCGTATCTATTAAATATTACAGTTTTAGATCAAGCTTAAAGACGTTTCTCGTCATACGTGACCTGTATCATGTAGAAAGCATCGATGTAATCGCCATGTTTTCCATTTGAATAAGATATTATTAAACGTTAGATTGTAAGATGAAAAAAAAATCAGATCATAAAAAAGCTTTAAAGGAATGATAGTATTATTCTAAATCTGTGTATAGATAGATTCTTCCTTAATCGTCTTTTATAATTAATTTAAATTAACTCGAGAGTTCAATAAATAAGACAAATATGAAATTTGTCAACATCCATGTTATTCATCTTATCGTATATTATAAATGCGTATTGCAACGATTTATAACAAATTTTACATTTATTTGTATTTGTGTAAAATATTGATCAGTTTCTTTATTCTTCAACCACTTCTGGACCATTCTTATTTAATTATTAATAGCTCACACATATTGGTTTTACTAATTTTTATTAATATTTACAATAATATTCTTTTTTAACCATCTTCTTCCTTATTTAATCAGCGTCATTTCTGAAAAAATTTATTGTGAATTAATTTCTAAGATGCTTGATGAAATATTTATTATAAAATCAATGTATAATTACTTTTTATCACATATACCCTTGACTTTTTTAAACTGTTTATGTGTGAGAATGTTCTTTCTTGGACCCAACATGGATTGATTGCGAGAATATTTCTTGTGTTTAATATTTCACATATGATAATGTTGCAAATTGCAAGATAATGAAAGAATTATTGTTAATTAATTATTTTCTTTGTAAATTCGCCAATTAATTTTACCAGGAAATTGCAGTATCCATTTCTTTCTTTGCGTGATTTTTGTAGGAACCATGATGATTTATTTATCTTTATGTTTTATCTCTCTCTTTCTTTTGCATTTTATATGAGGTTTTTATAAAACAATAATTATTATAAAAAATAGCGCATAATTATATTAATTAGTCATAAAATTGTTATTGTATATGTTTTCAATAAGCACTTTTTTCGCGACTTTATTAACTAGTGAACAATGTTAAATAGATATATTACATCATTCTAAAAATGCTTTTATATCTATATATGAATAATATTTTATAATATTTTTCAAACTTCTACTTTTAATAGAGAAGAGTCATGTTGTATATATAAAAGAATTTCTTTGAGTAAGGTCCAAAAAAGTAAAAAGAGATTAGGTATAGACAAGCTTACGTTTGGTAATATCAATTTTAGACTTGTCCTGAAAGGCATGACGTTGACGTTGATTAATAATCCATTCTCTCTCGGATAACGAAGGTTGGATTCTCTTTAATAGTATTTCGACTAACGAAGCCTTTCTCGACGATTGTATTGTTGAGCGTTGAATCCCTTCGCTTTTTGGCTTCTTTGAATCGTGAGAATCATTTTTCAAAAAACTATTATTCGTTTGATCGCTATATTCGCTATTTCCGTCGCTAGCATCATCCATATTATTCTGATGTCTTTGAAATTCCTTGCATTTTTTTTTCCTTTTTTTTTCTTCCGTTCTTTCTTCCATAATTCATATGATAAATATTTTGGATTACGAATCACACATTTCTGAATTTATGTATCAAATATCGTAATTAAATTTTGTTCCATAATACAGAAATTCAGTTTAAGTTTCATAATGTATTTATTAAACTTTTGATAAATAATCTTTCTAATGAATTATATGCGTGCATGCATAGCATATTAATAAACAAGGTAAACTGATGATATAAATTGACAATTTTTATACATTTTTTTTATAAACTTTATTCACTTTTTGCTATTAAATTTGACTTTAATGTAAGTTATTACGTTATCTTTTTATCCATAATATATTGTCTGCAAATAAATATGTTATCTTACACGTATTGAATGGCAAATATGCCTTTTTCAAATGTTAGCCAAACATTATTCAATGTACATATGTATTTTATTATTATATATTCTGATTGCAAACAGTCATATATTTTTATATCGAATTGTTTTATTGATAAATTCGCTTGCATTAATTCAGCAAATAATGTCTCAAAATTTTATAAATTTTATTGTGCATTTCGTCAGTTTTGTACATGTATGCATAAAAACTTTATCAGCAATGTAAACACGGTAAGCTATTGATTATGACCAATTTAACATGTTTGTTTTTATGTTATTTGTGACTTTACCGTGTTAGGTTATCTCCTAATATGATTATTTGAAACTTTCCTCGTTAAATAAAAGTGTTATTAAACGATACCAATAAAAATGTCAAAATAATAATATTTTCTTTAAAAATTTATTATTGAAAAATATATAACATAAAAGATGGATCCGAGTCGCGAGGAAAAGGTAGCTCTCGATCTAGAAAGTAGAAAGACACAATTATTCCGGGAAAAGATGAGAAAGCTTGCCGAATGCGATAAGGTAGTTTCGGCCGAAACTGTCAATGCTATTGGAGAAGTCACGAAAGATATTGAAATGATCGATGAAAACGTGCCGAGCAGCGACGAGTTTGACGAGGAATTGGAGGAAGAATATCGTAACCTGAACGATATTTTCGATTTACCGCATGACACTTACTCCCTTACCGAAATTAGGCCGGAGTTACCACTTTGTGTCAAGTATGGCATTCGTTCTGGCGTAACTCATCTAAATATGCCGCAATTCTCGCCGTTATCCAGAGGTTATCAGGTAATCATGTTTATCGTGGAAGTCTCGATGATGAAGACTTTATTTCAAGAATATCTCTCTCTCTTTTTTAATGTTTTTCTATTTTAAAACAGTAGCTCCCGAATTGTGTTTTATTTGCAGAATTCTTTTATACTAATTCTCTATATGCGCTTTTAAGCATGAATTAATTAATTACATATATATATATATAATTAAAATATTTTTTTTTAAATATATTATTAAACATTGCCTTTTGTAGCTTCTCATTTCGCAGCTCTAATAACAGGGTGGCGCTATAGCGATTGCAGCTTTTGCCACGACCGCGATTCACAAACCACGCTATTGGAACGAGGCGGTGATCGACCAGATCGTCGAAGACGGCGACACTTTTTACTGCGAGTCCTACAAGAATGTGAACACCGGCGATCGTCGGACAATGACCATCCTCGACTTGAAGAGGAATCTTCTCATCCAGAAAAAGTTCAATATAAGAATCATGATCGAGGATCCGGCCTACGCGGGGAAATTTCGTTCGCGCGATCCGACAGAGCTTCATTTGGCGAAGGCGTTGGAGTTATTTTTCAAGAGACACGATGCTGGGATTCTGACGTCACCGGTACTCAATATAGCTATATGGCGAGACTCGAAGTATTACAATGTATTTGATGGTCAAGCACGACGAGATAATGGTGAACCGGTTGCCGATGAAGTCAACGGTTCAGCCAAACTGTTTCTCGTGAAGGATTTGATGGGGGTGTTATTCATTATCCTCGAAAAGAGCAACGTGCGAAACGAACCTTTTGTGATCTATGCCGTAACTGTCGTAGCAATCGAACCGATCTCTCCGGACGATCCCGCAGAAGTCGAGAAGACGTATGGGAAACTGCAGAGGAGACCGAGCGGTTACAAAATTCGCCAGAAGCATCGAGCTGTGGTGCAAGGATCTTATCATCTCACGCATCCAGCCATACCGAGAGCTCTGCGAAATAAAGGACACCTGATTATAGCCGTGGCGGCGCTAATATACTCGCGGCTAATTAACTCAAATAAGTGGACGACCGCTTTGCTCAACTTGATTATCAATCAATCCAATATTTATCTAGTTGATCTAGTCAGGATCCTTGAGAAAAAGCTCGACGATGACTTTGAGCTCCGGTTGGAGGATTTGATGAGCGACTTTATTCTCGGAGTGTATTCCGCTAAGATAAAGGTAGACGCGAATGTAATACCGGATCGCGCGCAAAAAGACAAGATTGCTATTAACAGCGGTATACGCGAATTCTTCGAGACACGGGAGGTCGGGATACTCGAAATTAAGAAGATCTTCTACGCGATCTGGAAAGAGGGCGATGTGTATTATTTTCTCGATCCGTTCGAATGCGACGACGAAGGTTTTAGGATCTATCACGATGACAGAGAATATACGACGGGTGATACATTCGGAGGCGCTGCCTGTGTTACCATGAATAGCACCGTAAACGAGATAGTGGAAACAGTATTGGAGAATACCGGTAATAAGGACAAGGATCCTTTCCTGATACATGGGGTAACAGTGCTGTACGTAAAGACTGGAGTAGCACCGGACGGACCACTCGAGAGAGTAATTTATCGAGAGAGAGGTACAAACCGTAGACCGCGGGCTCCGTCACCACCGGCACCTACGGATACGATAGAAAAAGTGATCGACACAACGCCCCGCGTACGACCGGAATCATCTAAATCCATAGAAATGTCTAATCAATTTCCGGAAAATATGCAACACGTGGACCAATATACAATTGCGGATGACGAGCCAATAACTTTCGTACTCGCGCAAGAGAAAAAAAAGAAAGTAGATGAAGAAGAAGAGGACGTAGAAGAGGAAGAAGAAGAAGAGGAAGAAGAGAAGAAAGAAGAGAATATGGAAGGAGCAGAAGAAGAGGAGGACAAAGAGATAAAGAAAGAAGACGTCGAAGAAGTAGAAACAGCCGAGGAAATACGAAAAGAACCTTCGCTAAAATTTATTACGGGATATAGAATGATAAATGTTCATCGTCTGCTACTTTGCGGTACCAAAAATTGTCTGAGCGAAAGCTTCCGTCCGCAATCACGTGGCAGGCAAGGATTAATAGCCGCTTTGACTGCTTTGGCGTACAGAAGATTGAAAGATCCGACTCGCTGGCGAAATATAGACGTGGATCAAATTGTTGACGTCAGCAACAAAGCTTATGAGCAAGTCATAACATGGATCGAACAAGGCCGACCGGAGATAAAAGAAGCTACAGGAGTGAAAGAAGAGTTAGAAGAAGAGGAAGAAGAAGAGGAAGAAGAAGAGGAGGTCGAAGAAGAGGAAGAAGAAGAGGAAGAAGAGGAAGAGGAAGAAGTCATTCGGAAAGTAGCACGTGCTCCGAGTCATTTGGATATCTCTTTCTTACCGCCTAGATTAAAACTAGCTGAGTACGACGCTATTTTCAAGACGAAGACAAACGTTGTGGACGGCGACGCAAATCCGTTGGCAAATCTCGCAGAGGCACTCGAGCGTTATTTTGAACGATATCCTGAAGCAGTGTTGGAAAATAAGAGATTGATGTACGCTATTTGGAAAGAGGATGGAAAATTCTTTCTATTTAATCCTTACGGCAGCGATTCGGAGGGATGGCGTCTTCGAGATCACCCGGCCTCCTTTGTTGTAACGGACAGTCTCAACGAGCTGATCGATCTTCTTCACGGTGTTTTGGAATACAACGATCCATTATTCTCGCTTCATTTCGTAGCTCTGGACGCGATACAACCAGGAAAATATACGTCACCCGTGGAAATCATAATCCCGGACGAACAGACGATCGACAAGTTTCGTACAAAATTTCTACCAATCACAGATGAAGATCTATTGAAGCTTGAGGAAATCAAACCAGATATCGCTGTCGTAGAAGCGTTAGAAACACCTGAAGATGAAGAAGAAGAAGAGGAAGAAGAGGAGATAGAGGAAGAGGAAGAAGAGGAAGAAGAAGAGGAAGAAGAGGAAGAAGAAGAGGGAGAAGAGGAAGAGGAAGAACTAGAAGTGCTGGAGAAACCTCTTATAGATCCCTTGCTGGAAGTCGAAGAATTCGCGCAGCCTGATGCACCTTATCGTCTAAATCTGGCACTCCTGACCTCCATAGTAAAAATTCAAAAACCGTTCGAAGAAGAGCTCAACGGCCTGCACGAAGAAGTAATAATGGAGAAAATGAAGTACGATCATCCGCCGCCGTACGTGATGCCGCCGCGAAAGACGCTTTGTGTTTTGCTGGAAGCGAAACGGGCAAACAGATCGATTCCTTCTCTCGTATCGAGATTCTCGATTGATTCGAGACTCGAGGTCAAGAAAAAAAATGATTTCCCCACCGATTACGTGGCACCTGCATCAGCTGCGATTGTATCGCTGCCTCAAGACATGAAACCCTCTAAAATGATCAAGCTATCTTTCGGGAAGTACTTGTACTCAAGATTACCGCCGATTCATATAATGCCTCTTAGAGCAATTGACGAGAGTTACATCCAGAACGAGAACGTCGATAATGCACTTGATGAAAAATATCTTGAACGAGAGAAGTTGGAGGAGAAAAAGGAAGACATGGCGTTAGCAAAATTAAGAACGGTATCTTGTCGTGCAAAATCGGAACTGATACCGCTCGGACCGATAATTAAAACCCCAGTTTTAATAATAAAGCAACTGACATGTCCCGATGAGCAACATCGGAAAAGCGTATCGAAGACTGAAAAAGAAAGGCTTATTATCAAAAGAAATCTGTGCGATGCGGAAAAGCTTATATTCAAATTGATATTTCCTAATTTTAATCCTGATTTACAGGTGAGTGTATTCTATGGTCTATTAGATTTTCTATGGTCTCTATTTTTTATCTTCTCTAATATATTTTTTATGCATTTTTTATAATGTTTCTATTATCTGACTACTATCCAATAAAATCGAGATCAAAAGGATTGAAATTGATTTAATGAATAAATATATTGAAACTAAAACCAACATATTGATGATTGCACATAATACTACAAAAAAGAAATTTAGATTGTTTAAAACGTAATATTTTAAATTAGTTTAAATAATTAATAAAATAATTTAAATATCAAATATTAGATTGGTATCAATTTATATTTTCAACATATATTTTTGTATGCGTGTTTTTTATATAATTATGAAAAAGATTGCTAAACTATCAAATATTCTTTAATTTATGGAAATTATTACTTCTCATATATAAATAATTTTCTATAAAAGCTCTTTTTAATAAAAATTTATCTACATTTAGTCACCAGAAAAGAAAGATGATGATAGAAAGATGGACGACATAAAAAAGACGATAATTAGCGTGAAAGATGAGAAAGTAGATCAATCATCGCCTGAAGCTGTTGGCTTCAAAGTAATTTTATTAGACATATATTATTATGTAACGGGAGGATATTAGAAATATATATATTCTTTTATATATATATTTTATTATT
>NW_021848556.1:2884572-2941933 GCF_003651465.1 Formica exsecta
AGTCTTTCACAATTAATATGTATGTATAAATCGTACATCTATTTATATATATATATATATATACACACATATATATAATTAGAAACTAGATAAACCAATTTTTTAGCACGCAATTTACCTCACAAATTTTATTTTAAGTTTATAGAAGATGAAAATGTGGAAATAATACAAGGCAAATCGAGTTTAATGGATCGGGCGCGAGTTGAATCTTCTCACTACAAGCCATGTTACATCGCGGCTTTATTGTGCATTTTGGCGAAAATTGTGCTAGACATGGATCGCTTTTGTGGAAGCACTCTGGATGAATTGATTCTCCTTACCGGTAAAATCGATCAAGGGGTAGGCAGATTACGATATAAGGAATTTAGGACATTTTATAATATGAACATTTTCGATACGAATTTTAACGTGATTCTGAAAGAGATTATTCGCTCCGATCCCGAGAATCCAAAATCCAAGGATCTTGATGGAAGCGTAGAAAAATTCTTAGAAAAGGATCGAACCGGCATATTAGTATTGATAAATTGTGCCTACGCATTTTGGACGGCGCATGGCAAATATTATCTCTTCGACCCTTACCCTTGCGACGAGAAGGGACGCGCTAGTGAGGAGGGTTACTGCTGCCTTTTAAAACTCCACGATTTAAAGTCAATGCTCGATAGAATTAAAGAAAACGCCGGCGAGACTGTGAGAAAACCTTTCCGTCTTTATACCGTGTCCATCGCTCACATGGAAAAGAAGAGACGTAAACGGAAACGAAAAAAAGGCATCGAACATCGCGCGAAACTAACCGTTCAAGAGTCGGTCAGAAGCGAGGAAAAGCGAGATGCGGCGACGCCACCAACCGCATCGGAAACATCTCTGATCGAGTTAGCAGAGTGGGTCACTTCGGATCCGGAGTTGGATCCAGATCGTGACGTCATGATTCCCGGTTTCACACCAATGCGATATCACGAAGCTTCGATGCTTGAAGCAATCGTTCTACAGGATGACATTACGACGCCTACTCTGATGCCATTCAAAGAGGAGCCATCAAAAAAACGAGACGATGGTCGCGAGGAAACGACGATAGAACGAGCGGAACCATTCGAAAGGATATTTCGAAACTACACGTCCCTCACAATTCCCATCGATCTCTGCGTCATGGCGTGGTCGTTGATCCACGATCCCGTGTCCTGGTCGGAGCGCACAGTCGACGGTCTGCTCGAGGGCAGCGTAGATTACGCCCTTGATAGCGTGTTAGCGAGCGAAGATACTTCCGTGAGCGACATGACTGATGGCTTGTTGCCGGAATTCGAGATAGCAAATTACGCATTTCGAGTGGTATTCGCGCCGTTGCACTACGGGAAGCTGTACGCTACGGAAGGATGGAACCTGGCGATGACTATGGAAAAGATATTTGAGACGAGAATCTACACCGGAGCAATAGTCGTCTGTCGCCACGCTCATGTGGGCATCACGAAATGCGGCAGAAATTATTTTGCCTGGTGGGCGGTCACGGGGACGAAATGTTTGAGGATGATCACGTCCAGCAGCATGAGCGAGTTTCTTAAATTAATTGTCAAGATAATCGACGCGCCGCGGGAGACGGCATTCGCCGTGAGAGCGATCACGATATCTTACGCGCGTAAAACGGCACCAGATTGCAGCGACATCCGCGGTCTTCACGAGTCGATAGCACCAACAGCATCCTTGGCGGAAATTCATCGCAAGAACTCGCCGGAATCTCGCGACCTTGAAGCGATTTTCAGACCAATCGGCCCAGCTCCGAAACCAATCTTCATACTTGGAACAGTAGCTTTGCGTGATCGAAATAGCTTGTTAGAGCCGCGAACAAAACGTTGCTACTTCGTCGCGTTGTTGGCCGTCACGATTAAGCGGGACATCGTTCAGTCTCCGCTCCCGGGCATGATCGACAGGATTCTCGAAGTGGCGGAGAGTTTATACAGAGGATTCGCTGAGCCGAAATTTCACGCGGAACATATATTGCGGAATGTCCCGCTAATGAACAGACTGTTCGACTTTCGAGACTGCGCATCGCCGTTGGTCACGTTGACGACGAATCCTCAAACCGGCAGAAACGATTTTTTCATTCAAGTGAGCGTCAAAGATACAAGAGAGAGAAAAAAATCATTCTTTCAGTTTTTTCTCATCTCTGTTGTTTGTAGCATGATTGGAAATTTTATTTCTTTTCTTTTTATATTTAATTATATATGTTTTTTATCATATATTTTTTATTTTTACTCTTTAGGAAGCTTTTCAAATATTTTTCTATCTTTATTTTCTCTTTAAAATTTTTTCCTGTTTTCATTTAATATTATATAACATATATATTGACCAAAAAATGTATATCTTTCCTAATTATCATATCTTTTTTTATATATATACTCATTTATTATAATATTGTTATCTCTATTTATTTAGTTAGTTATACTATTTTATTCTATATTTAGAATTTTTTTTTCAGTTTCATATAAAGATGTTTTAGCACTTTTAATATACCATTCTAATATTTTTAAGATTTCTTTTATGTACATCACTTTAGGTGAAAAGACATTTGAAACGTCACTTCAAAATGCACACAAGCGGCATATTGCACTTCACTAACTGCTGCTACGGCTTTTGGTACTCGAGATCGACCAATTGCTATTACTATCTCGATCCGTATCAGTGTGATACGGGAGGCAAAAAAACTTTCGCCAACGGCAACGCCTGTCTGTGCATCTTCTCCTCCGTGTGTCAAATGACGAAGCACATGTGTCTCAATCAATATGAAGGTACGACTGGATTCTATCTTCACAGAATTCACGTAAGCTCCATCGACACGTTGCCGTACGAAAAGTTCCAGGAAGACCCGATGTGGATCTATCTCGACTATCACTGGAATTTCATGCATTCAATTATGCGAGCACGTAGGAAAGCAAAAGACGGCGATGGGTCCGGTCCATCGAAATTTGATCGGCGATTTTGGAACAATTACGCGGTCGAAATTGCCGATCTGATTTATTCTGTTTGGGGCACGATCGGCGCGTATGATTGCCGTTTTGGCGAACGGGCTGGAAAAAATCGCATCGCTATATGCGTGGTCATTTTGGCCATGCAACATCTTTGTCATCCCTCTAGATGGGGTCCCGCCATCCTGGATTCAGCCGTGATCTGCGGCGATTCCTATTATACAGAAAGCCTGAAAAGCGCGGCGCGAAGGTGCTCCGAGTCTGTAAACAGGTTCGGTCTGCGAACTACCCTCAGGGTATTCCCACACTTGTGGACCGTGGATTTCGGCACAAGCGTATGTGGAATTCTATATGGCAATCGAAACAGATTGACATTAACCGGAGCGTTGAAATTAGCCTTCGAGGAGACTCGCAATGTCATCATTGAATGTAACGAGATCACCCTGGCCGTGTTAGCTGCCAAGGACGCTTATTACATCGCCGATCCCTGCTGGATCGGTCCGCCATTATTCGCGAGGGATCGTAATGCGATCTACGTTTTACGCTGCAAAAACGTGAACGTACTAATATATGCAATCACGAAGATATTCAATACCAATCAGCGACTCGGCGTTCGTATTACGCCGTTGAGGCTCGCGTTCGATCGAGAAGACCTTGACGCAGATTCCGGACTCTACACCGCTAGAAGGAAAATCTTGCCGAGATCGCTACGAAAGGATCCAGGAAAAATCGAAGATCCCGGTACGCCTATTCCCGGAGCGGTTACGGTACCAGATGTAGATTCTTACCTGCGATATCAACGGCATCTCGCCGATAGTATAATCGGAGATTCCCGACCGGAGGATACCCAGCTGCGAAATCATATGGGGCTTGCATTGAATCCTGAAAATGTGAACAATACGTTCGTGAGCACTAAGTGGCGTTTGAATCTCGGCCGAATGCGCCCTCCGAAACGATCCAAGCCACCTGTGGATCCTATCAAGATAAAACGTGATTCGGCGGATTGCGTCGATTCCGCGACTGAACTATTCCAGCCGCATCGTTCGCAAATTTCTGTCATGGATTTAATTACTGCATGCGATAATTATCCGAGACCGATGGATTTCGCCAGCAATGCTCCTCCACTTGGAATAGAGTCACTCGAATGCAACCTGAGCGAGCGTGATTTCATCCATAAACAAAGTCGCGTGGATTTCAACGAAAACGTTGCAGAAATGTCTCGGGATATTTACAAGAGTTATCGCCATCGTCTATCGAAAAATAAGAAATCTGCTCATTCTTCAATCGGTGCTGCTCAAATGAAAGATAAAGCCGAGAATATTCCAGAAACATATAGTGAAATAAGCGAAGCGACAACCGATACGGAAATTTACTGATGTGAATATTGAATAGGAGTAATCGTTGGAAATTTACAGAGACGTGATCCTTCTGGAGATCGATTATATCAGTAGATAAATATTAAATGTTTTTCTTAGAAATTCTGACGTAACCATAAAGAGCAAAATGACTGCGATTTTGTGATTACAATATAATATTGCATAATTCTGTTGATGTATTTAAAAATCTATTAACATTCCTATCTTACCTTGTAAGAAACTCTTTAATTCCGAGAAATTCTTAATAACCTCTAAAAAAAAAAAAAAAAACATCAAGAACATTTTCAATAATTGCGAAATTATTAGCTTCTCATTAGATATGTATTCCAATTTACATCAACATGTTGACATACGTCATTTGTAACAATTATATAACGTGTACATTACATAATACGTATGTCTATAATTAACAAATGATTCGTATATCGATGTTATTAAACGATTCTCGAGAATGTATATATATATTAGAGATTTATATAAATAAATTATAAATCCGACACTAAAAAAGATAAATTTATTATACAAAAATTTATTATACTTTCCATTTTTATAAAATCTCTGCATATTGTATGTCGCTTTTTATCAATAATTCCCAGATAATTTTCGATAAAAAGTATATAATATAATTTTAAAAGTTTATTTATATTTATCATATTTTTCAGAATTAAAATTTAAAATTTCATATTGTTTTGATCAAATAAAAAAACTTAATAATAATAAAAAAACAAGATGCCGGTTTCAAATTGCTATGTTGCAATTGCTATATTGATGTACACGAATGTCTGCGCGTGTATCATGATTTAGCCAAAGATACAGGTTTAATGAATGTTAGACTTAATCGATTCATATATTATTTTTATTTAATTATTTATCAAAATAAGTGTGTACAAAATAATAACTAAATTTATTAGTATTGGACGGCAAAAAATGTTTGAATCGATATAATCGTAGTTTTTTACGAATATAATCGAAAGAATCAAACGAATTAATGATTGACTTATATCTAATAAGTTTGCATCGCTGTTAAATGATTAATTTACCATAAATTAAGCCTTTAATATTTCAAAATATGATACCACACCTAATAATTACTTTAAAAAATATGCAATTATTACGCGGATTGTAGCATATAAATCTTACATAGTTATTAGTAAACGTTTATCTCGTATTCTTCTATAATGAGATATACACACCACATATACATATAGTCTTAAATATATAATTTTTAAGTATATTGAACTTTATAATATACAAAAACAATAGTCTCGCGCTTAAAAATCGTTTTTGTGATTTTATTTGGTATCGCTTGAATGTTCTTTGCGTTAATTTTTTCATTTGCTATAGCTGATATTCTTACGATGATATTCTTCTTTCCATATGATTAGTTTTCCAAATTTAAATCATCCAAACAACTTTTAAGCGTATGACTTGCACGATAGTGATTATTATTATTATTACGCTTATGTATTATTTAAATGGACAATAACAACATTAACATTAATACTTAAGTACGTTTAACGCGATGTTTAACATAATGTCGCAATAGTCATATATACGTCATAAGAAAAAAGAAATTTATAGAGAAGAAAAGATATATATATTCTCATTAAAAGTGATCTAAGAAATATGCAAATTAGTATAGCTTAATACATACAAAAATTTTAAGTGAAATCTTTTTAGCTGAACAAAAAAAGTTCGTCCGACAACACGATGGTTAAGATCATATTTTCCACAAAATTCTCATCAAAGAATTCTCGTCTGAATTCTCGTCGAATGAGAAATAATTGGGTATACCGCTTGCACATACCATTTGAGACGTTATAAATTTATAAAGCAATTTGTGCATAGCAACGCATATTTTTCCCGTATTCGGCAAGAAGCCGTGTCTCTCCTTGCTCCCGAATTCAATAATCAGCTGCGTAACACATACGTCGAAGGACAGAGATCGGAACACCGTGCGATCGTAATATAACATTATCCGACCATTATCTTATCTGAACATTATCTACCATACAACAAATTATCACACGTACGGACACATAAATTGAGGCTTTGATTAAGGAACGTGATTGTGTCCATTTTTGTATATGAAAATGATCGCGATAAACGCGACGAAAGATCAATAACGAGGTAAAAATAACACCTTGAAACGAATTCTTTGTCGCTTTAATTTGTTTCAAATTGTATGTCCATTTCGTTTTTCGTTTACTTGTAATAAAATCGCATCAGTTTTTACGCGGAAGAAATTGTCGTTTTTAAAAATCGTAACTCTCGATAGATGAAGAACGCGCGATCGTCTGTATATTAATCGCTTTCGAGACGCAATTATTTATCGGGTGTTTCCTCCGTTTCCGGTTTCGTGTACAAGATCTCGGCATATTCCGTTTTATCCTCGTTGAGCCGCCGGGATGTGGTACCTTGTTGTGTAAGATCCAGCTCCGCGTAAACTATTCCACCCTCACCCGTCGCAGGATTCGTCCTGCTTTCCTGCGCAACTGGCTCAGCAATCTAAAGTTACATCATGTTTTTTTTTTTTTAGATATGGACATGAGAGCCAATAAAAGATCTCGATCTTAATTAGCATTTTAATGATCATACGATTATATTAAGATACATTATAAAAAAATTTATTATTCCATAAAACTTGATCCCGTCATATAAAAGATCTAATACATCTTATCTTTTTTATCTTTTTTTTTATTCTAACGAAAAAATTACAAGATATATGATACAGTTGGAATTTTACATTTATAGCTATGTTTTTTGTTAGAGAAAATTATGAATCACTAATGAATCACTATTAAATTACGAATCACTATGCATAATGTAACGTACTCCGAATTTACACTGAATTAGTGAAATTATCACTAATTAACGCAGTGACAAGATTTCACCAAAGATCAATAAATATTTTATCGATTTTCAGTAAAAACACACTTTGCTCCTTCGTTTTATGTTTCACTGAATATGTGCATAAGATTTCACTGAAAAATCCGCTAACATTAATTGGTTCTTCTCAGTGAAGTTTTACGGTTTGTGCTATACTTATAATTGGAATTACTGCTTATCAATAATACAATGATGACATTTAAAAGAGTATAATTTTTTTCCAACGTATATTATCATAAGCATATTATCGATTTCAAAACGGCTAATTTAACTATAAGTTCGTTATTGGCAATAAAATATATTTAAATCTACTTAAAAAAAATAGCAATGATGAAAAAAGGATATAATGACGCTCATATCTCATTCAGCAAAAACCAGTAAAATTTACCTTCTCGTCGTCGACGGTGACGACGGTCTTCATAGTGTCCGTATCGGTACCCGACACTTTATCCTTGTTACGTCCAAAAAGTCTGGACAGATTAATCCTTGGTTTCCGTTGTCCTCGGGACGACGCTCCATCTACTTCCGATCGGGAATATCTGCCGGCACTTTCTGTGTCGCTTCTGATAAAGAAAATTAAGCTGTTTCTTCCCATATAACATCTCGTCAAAATGTGATCAAATGACATTGATTTTACGGGAATTGCGAAACGTTAAGCTGTAGTATGCAGTGTTTATGATATTAATTTTTCAATATTACCGAATGACAATTAATTATGTTTGTTTTCATATTATTATTCCCAATGTATATGTATCTGCTATTTTCTGATCAATTTCTGCGCGCACATATATGTATATGTGTGCCTGTTACCTGTTTTTCTAATTTAAGGAACAAGGACAGTTAATAAATATGTCGTTAAAAAAACATTTATGATTGCACGTGTACAATACGTACAAAAAAGCGTTACGTCAACTTGTATTTTCATGTCAAGCGCGATATTAATTAAATTCTAAATGCTAATTAAATCTTATCTACTTCTCGCTCGTTTATTATATACTTGCCTCTCCTTAATATATATGTACGGAATATAAATGTCAATAATCCATAATTGAAACGATAATTAATCGTTAAAAAAATCATGATGGACAATTGCAATAAATAGCCTTTTTGTTTTAGTTAATTTATAAAAAACTGCATCGAATATTTTATAGCATAAATTAGCACCAGAAAAACTGTACGCAGCAAAACCTGTATTGACCAAGGTTTTATAAAATTTTGTAATATGCTGAATTTATGATAATAGAGTTTACGTTACCCTCTATATCATAAATAATATATACGTTTGATTACCCAGCAAATGTTATAAATTAAATATTAATTATCACAAAATATCACAATATTAATTACTTCAGCATAATACATTATTTAGAATATTATGTTATTTAGAATATTTAGTTATTTAGAAATCTTGCTTCCAAATATTATAAAATAAGCGCTGCGATTAATACAAATTATGTATACATACATGTAAATTACGATGAGATAGTATTAGAGATGAAGCATACATATAAACTGAACAAAGCACTCTATTTTGGCTAGTTAAATTATTAGAGAGAAATATCATATAAGCAAAATATAAGTACGCGCATTGATAGCGCATATAGAAAATAAATGCGATCGTCTGGAGAGGTAATTCACATAAGCAGCAATTATATATTTTATATATACGATGGGCAACTAAGCTGCGTGTTTTCTTACTCGTGATGCCTCGCAAACTGGAAACTTCAAAAAAAAAATGTGGCGCTATTTTTACATTGCAGTTATGTAATTATGATTCAAGTCACAAGTGTATTATATTTTCATTGTTGCGAATTAAATATTGGAAAATAAATATCACGAATCCATGCAAATAAAAGCTCGGAATTACGCAAATCTGCGTTTAGCTTTTTCTTTGCATGCAAATGATATAATAAAGAAATTCTATTTTAATTGTTCTATTATAATGTATACTAAGCAGAAATAGAAATTGTCATAACGAAAATAAAACGCAAAAAAGATGCAATGTAGAATGAGGTAATCAAATAATCGCTGATATTCGAGTTTCATTTGTTTATATATCGTGAAGATCTGCGTAAAGATTACGTAAACATCGTACTACGAGATTGACGCAGTAACATTTAGCACTAACTCCGACCATATTTATTCAGAATTTATCTTATCTGATGACCGTATAAATGAGAATTAGGCCATTTATAGTTAGGTCATTTTTATCTAGTATATAACAAAATTATATTGAGCTATATACCAACAGATTTCGACATTTTAGATTATGATATCAAAAAAAATGCTTGACTTATTCCTGCAATATTGATAATTATATTGATAATGAAATGTGAATTAATCTTTATATATTTCTTTGTTTTAACTTATGAGATCGTGAGTTAATACAAGTTATAGATGTTAATCTATTGTCATATAAGATTTTTATTTTTATCAGAAATATCATGAGACGAGAGCAAGTTCCCAGTTTGATCAAATTGTGCAGAAAACAGATGAACAATACTCTGTTGGCCGTTGGCTTTCCGCGCAATTTAATCCAATTTCTCTGTCCTGACGAGTAAGAAAAGCGAGCGCGTCGATGGACACATCCGACATTGCGAACGAATAAAATAAAAAAGCTGCTGCTTGCCTTTTTCTAACGACATCGGCCGCAGTTTTCGATTTCTCGAGGCGAAGAAGTCTAACGCTCGTCGCAGGGTCCGCGAAGTCTCTGAAAATGTGCATGCTTGGCAAAAATCTACGATAATCATCGAGTGACGGAAAAGTGACGAAAAAATCTATTGTTCGTCTCTAAATTGCGTCACACACAATTTAAATTAAATTAAAGCAAACTACGACAAATGAAGTATTAGTCATGACGCCATAGTGCAAGTGTGTGAATATTACAAGCAAGAGTGCAATAAAATGTGAGTTGTACTTAATAATAATCGTATATTTTTTTAGTGTACTCACGATTCCCCGAGATTCCTGGTGGACGAACGACCTGAAAGTAATAAGGAAAATTTAGCTTAAATTTGGCAATGTTTTCGCTGTTAAAGCTGTTTCCTAATAAAGGTAAGAATACAATTGATATTTCTGACGAGCCTATTTATTTTTAAAATGCAAGAATTAATCACTAAAATGATAATGAAATGTGATCACTATAAGTTTTTTCTCTTGGATTTATTTTAAGATTTATTAAAAACTTCTACGAATATTTTTAATTGAGATATATTTTTGAAAATAATATTTATCATCAACATATTTTAAGTCATAATGTATTCCAACTTATTAAAATAATCCAAGATTGTATTGTTTATTTCATTTGACATATAAAACAATAATATTTTTTATTATAACTTTAATACAAGTTGAGCGTTTATTGTCTCAAGAGATATCAATAAAGAAAAGAAATTTTTCTTTTATTTTCTTTATATATGTAGATAATTTGGAATATCGTAATTTGGAAATCTTATGTTTGAAGCGATATCATATTAAAATTTAAAATAATGCACGTACTTAATTATCATATCTTATAAATTAAGAATCAATGTGTCAGTATATCAACAATAACACATATTTTATTAATAAACTTTGACCTATGATGTCAATCTATGGCACCATTCCTTTCTAGTTCAACCACATATGTTATGTACTTTTTTGTATTTCATGTTAAAACATCTTTCAATAGTATTACGGATATTAATGTACAGTTTTTCTTTTTCACATTCACCGAGTGAAAGATACAGATCATTAGAAAAAAATGTCGCGGTTAATATCGCGACTTAAAAATTAATTAATTTTCATGATATTTTAATTTCTGTATTTAGAAGACTACATCCTGTCTCCATAGCTGTAACGATAAGATCCCGAAGTTATGATATAAAAAAAATGCTCGATATCATAAATATAGTTTAATGGTAGGACGTGACACATTTTTCAACATTTATCTGTATATTTAAAACAAATGTTTTATTTCAAAAATCATACGATACCTAAGTATAATATCATAGCGACGAATAAACTTACAGTTAATTATACATACAGCTCTCTATATATTATTTTTATTTGAATTCTTAGATTTACTTTTCGCCTATCGCATTGTATCTACAAGTAGAGATACAAAATCGTGTTCTCGCGCGCTTGCGGTGTGGCTGTTTCACTTTAATCGCGATTGTATATAGCATCGTTTTTTAACCATTTTGCTTTCTTAATTTAGATATTTAGCGATCTCCGGAGTGTATTAACTGACCGCCAACGGCGCCGTTTTGATTGGGCCCTTAATCGGAAATGGCGAGATAACGATATCGCGCAAGTGCAATTTTTCGGTAACTTAACCGCGATTTTTCACGCAGTACTTAGGTGGCTTCTAAAAATGTTTCAAAGGGAGAGAGAAAGAGAGAGAGAGAGAGAACACCAATTGCAGGTATTTATAATATATATCTCGTGATCCGGTGAATCGACACCGCCATTGCATGCTTCTTCATCATCTTATTCTATAGAGACTTATATTAACATAAATATATCTATATCATATATAATATATATATAATATATATACCCCATTGTATATGGCCAACGATCATGCTCCTTAATAACGTATGTTATCTTTTCGTTAATATATTATGAGTTTTACAAATGTTCATTCAATCTTTAATTGTCACGGGAATAACGATAATGCAATCGAACGTGCGTACACATCTGTATATTTTCACACGTCCGTGTATATATATATATATATTATATCCTCGCAGCATGATCATCGAGATTTTAAGTCGTAAACGTTACAAGTATAATTACATTACAATTAACTAATTATATAAAAATCAATTACGTAATAGCTGCATTGATATCAATAAACGTGTATTAAAATGTATAGATATAGGCAGGTTTTGTACGCAAATGCATCCGTATATGTAATCTTTTTGTTTCTTTTTTTTTTATGAATCTTATAATAGACGACGACGAGGAATCGTGTTTAACGATCTCGCTCGACCGCAATAATTCAAATAAACAGCGCAATAAATCGAAATAAATCGCAGTTTACGACGATACTTGCCACGTTCTTTGTAAACACCGATAATTATTTAAGAAAGCGCAGATCTCTTACGGTAATCGTTTTTTCTCTTACTAAATATAAAGATGTTAGTATATAACTTACAGATTAAGATAAAGGATGTACATGATATTCTCTTATGGCATTTTGTAAATAAGACAGAAAAAATCCTATATATCGATTTATATTTTGGCAGTGATCTTTAACGTTGTTCTTGTTATGTATCTCTAGACTTGTTTGAGCCAGCTTAGTCTCATGAAATTCATTGAAATATTTAGTATTACAATGGCTATAAGTATAGTAACAGCGGTTACTTTTAATAATACTGATGAACTAAAATCGGAAACTTGCAGAAAAAAATCTAAATTAAATAATAAATATTTCCTGACTATACAAGAAATACGGTAAAAAATAAAAAAATAAATAAAAATGTTTTATTAATAATTTTGGTTACTATTTTTTTTGAGATTCAAAAAAGATTTTTGAGACCAATGAAAAATGGTGGAAACAACAAAAACAATAGAAACGACAAGCAATTTGTCCGTAAAATTCCAATTATATTGCATCACTTTTAAAATGTATTAAACATTAATTTAAAATCCAATATTATCCTCCGATTGTATTCGCTGTTACTATATGCTTGTGATAGTTTTATCTACTGAGAGTGATTTTCGGTTAGTAAAAATTTCCGATAAATATTCGAAAGCGAATCTTAATGGTTGGTGGTTTAATCGTACATTTTACTTTCCGAGAATAGCTCTGTGAGAATCTCATGTATATACCTAGTCTAATTGTAAGACAGAAAATTGAAACGTTTATCCGTTTTAGTCAGTACTCTTTTTGTGTCGTTTCCTTTCAGAAACGGTAATCTCTCTCATTTCTTATAGAATATTATGAAACATTTAAAATTCAGACCATATATATTATTTCTTATGTATATAAAAAATTCGGATCGCCCTAATGCTCTTATTCGCACTCGCTACAATAAGATCGCGATGCGCAAGAATATGCAGAGAATACCGCATATTTTTTTTTTTTTCTTTTCTTTAGGTAAACGCGCGATTTCCCCTTTTCCCTGTGTTTAGGCTCTCTCTATTACATATATTAACATACTCTGGCATATAGTATACGTAATATTTATTAGCATGATATATATTATACATATATAATGTATATATAAATTAAACACATATATATGTATATATACTCTTTCTATATATATTATGTATACTAATAGATGTCCGATATTTGGGTTGAAAACTGATGCAAGATGGTCTCTCTGTGACAGCACAAACACCGTACCAGCCTCGCAGATAGAGTTTTCAGTTGGCAATTTTTTAACCACGCGTATCAGTATCTTAGTAAAATAGAACAATCGATATCAGTCCTCTTATGTATGACATTTTTTCTTTTTGCTTCCATTAACGCTAAAAAGAAAGTTGGGAAAATAACGGAAGAAACTTTTAGCAGATCTAGATATGTGATTACAAAATAAATGGAAGGAAATAAAAGGACAAGTTTCCAATACAACTGAGAGAAAACATGTGGTAGAAAAATAAATGCTCTGTAACTGAATAATATTTGCTTCGTTTTATGAATCTTAAAAAGCTCGTCCATGTGTGTGTTCGGATATATGAATTATAACAATATATAAAAAAATGACATTGACCGTTCTAGTTTCTAAGATACCAATATATCTAATCGCGCTTTTTTTCTTTCATTTTTTTTATTACACGCCTTCCTCGCACATTTCATTCTTTTTTTTCATCCATTTATCAGAGTTTTATCAACTTGCTTTAAGTGAACTTCACATATTTTCTCTCCACTAATATCTTTCAACCTAAAAAAAGTTCATGAATAACGACAGGTCGATTCAGCAATTGGAGTGCAAGCGAATAAGTGAGTCATTCATTTGATCGACATTCACGAACACTTGCAAACCAAGTGCTCTCGACACAGAATATATATCTGGTACTGTTTTCTTCGCGATCTCGTTTTATATATATTTATATATTTATATATATATATATATATCTTTATATTTATATATGTATTTAGTATGTACAACACGCAGCAGAGATTCGACCGTTGACCGACGAGTTGCATCGGCGTTCTCCTTCATTGAAATTCGCTCAGATTGCGATCGATTTTTTAAAATCATATTCTGCTTAATAATCACTTCACGTCCTTTTCCCCTATCTCCGACGAAAACCTCGATGATCTCGTCGGTCTCAGCACGGCCCTTTTCTTGTAAATAAAAACACGAATGCAGCCAGAAAAACAGTAAAGGATCGTACGTACCGAATTCGGTAACGTATCGTCGATGAATTGTACATTCATCCTTTGGTTCTTATCCGATTTTTACGCGATGCCGACGAGACCTACATTCAGATTCGTGTATGTTGTGTACATGTGTATGTATGTAAATAATGTGCGCGCATGAAGCAAGTATTTTAGAATTATATTTGTGGGGATTAGCTAAGAAAAATTCATCTGTGTACAAAAGTACAAACAACACTTATTGTCGAAGGCAACGATAAAAATTTACGAGGCTGACTTTAAACTCTTCACTCACAATATTATTAATATGCGCCGTAAAAGGTAAATCCGGTGTGAGTAAGTGCAGGATGTTTCTCTGTAAGATCTGCATCAAACTACATAAAAGCGTTATTTTAATTAGTGTACTTGACATTTTTTAGCAAAAAGTGTATCCAAGAGTGTGTTTCTTAACAAATAAGAGAAATTCTGAGAATAATCTCTCCATTACACCAAATCGATTTAAAATTAATTAAAAAACAAGATTTTGTTATAAATTTAAATTTTAAAATCTTAATCCATCAGAAGTTTTTTAAAATTATGCCGAACTATGGATAATTGTACAATAATCTAAATTTTCGCAAAAAAAGAACGCTGACTAAAAATCTATCGAAAAATTACCATTTTAAAACTTGATGCAAGTCTTTCAATAATTCTGTAAGAAATGTGTTGGGTGAAAAATATATTTAATGCACTGTACATAGCGCGATACATTTAATATGATGAAAATGATTCACGCTATGAAATATCTTTTGCATTTTTAATAACACGACAAAATTTTGAAAATTTGATTTTCAAAATTGTACTTATAAACTCGTATCATTCCTTAAATATAATTCAGTTGCCCTTATATATGCTCAACGTATTAATTATATTCGCCATCCAACAAATTAAATAGCGTGTCGTTGAAAAAAAATAGATTTAATTTACTAAAATTGAAATGTGTTCTTTTTGTATAAAAATTGCATATATAATCGCAAGTGTCGCTCTTATAAATAGTCATATACATATATCATAGAAAACATGTAGAATGAAAAAGTACGACGAACGAATTCTGTCGATTGACATACAGTACTGCCTAATGACGTATAGTATAATTTATTTAATATCATAAGAATATATCAAATCTCGGTTCGACGAATATACTTGATTCAATCGTGCAATTCACGGTCAAGTGCAAACGCATATTACACTAAAACTTTATATATCAAATCGTTCTTCTTTTATAAAACGCAATAATTGTTATATATATATATATTGTTTCATAAATGAGATTCTGTCTAAGTGGAATACATATCTTATAAAATCGCGTATTCAGTACAGATAAAACATCATCGTAGACGTTTAATCGCTATAATTATATACAGGATGTTTCGTAAATTGCGTAACTCAAGGGAAAACAAAAAATAAAATTAGACACAATAATTAAATCGAATATTTTTCGACTGCTTAATCGAAGTGAAATTTTGAACGAACATATTTCGAAATAATAATGTTGATATATCTCCTTGAAAAGTTGATAGATTTTAACTGTCTACATATATATTCCTTAAATGCATTAGAATTAAATAAGTAACTTTTTGCAATCCTGTTTCGAAACTTACGCAACATTCCGTATGTTTACGCAATGGTCTTATTGTACTATGTGTATACATAACTTACAAAAAGATCTCCCTTTATTAAAATGCATTTAAGTAAAACACGCATCAGGAATGTTATAGTATTCGTAAAAGTGTTACAGTACAAATGGCATGGGATAATAATAGTCCTGCCTAATAATATTAAAGACACGACCGCACTTTCGATTTCGAAATTTCATAAAAATTTTTTCTTTCAACATACCTGGCGATCGGTTCTATTATTCGCTTGTATGCTCGTTTTGTATCTAGAGTATACATTAAAATCTAAAGCTCTTCGTTGCGTGACATATAATAGAAATTTCGTATGGTTAAAACGAGAGTGCGTATCGCGCAATAAATGTATTCGGGTACAAAAACTTTCATCGAAGTTTGGCTATTCTCGAAAATCAACGCTGGAAACGCGCTATTCTACATCTCACAAAGAACAAAAAAGATGTATGATCACAGTGTAATAGACACGTTTTATAACGATTCACGTTTACGAAAACATTTCTAGCGTGTTAAAAGGAAATATCTTATGGAATGTGTTCTCTTACCTTGGTGATACGCATACACGCGCTGTTTCTCACACGTAACGAATATATGCAACTTTCAAGAAACGTAAGCGCGTACATGAGTAAAGTCTCGTCGCGCGTAACAAACGTATCTTCTCGTATGTGTAAGTGCGTATGTATATGTGTGTGTTTTTAATAAAAAGTTTCGGCTGCACAATTTGATTTGTCCGGGTTACCGTGAGGATGCCTATCGTCTCTTCGGGAATGGTACGTCCCCCGCAAAATTTGTCATAACTACTTTATAATCATCGCTAAGTTCGGCATAAAAATCACATGCGTCCAATGGCGAGCAAATCACGGTGAAATCCTCCCGATCACCATTTCATATTTCGATATATCGTGGTACAGATCCGTAAAAAGAATTAATATCCTGACATCAGATCATTGTCTTTCTTAAAAAAAGTAATTCTTAAATATCGAGTATTTTAAAAATATACAATTGATACTGTTATAAATGAGAATAATAATTGTATCGATATAGTTCTCAGAAAATTCTAATCCGCGAATAAAATTAAAATAATACAAAAGTACATAAACATATTAAAAAATCAACATAATCAATCAATTTCAATCAATCTATCGAACAATTTTCGCATTGGCGATTGATGAAGGGAGATTCGGAGCGTCACAGTCGAATATGTCGATGGATCAATAATCGAGCTTCCCCAACGCGAACACCTATGGCCGTACTTGAAGGCCATGAAGATTTGACTGCCGTCAAAAAAAATGACAAAGCGACGCGCGATTGAAATAGAAATTCGTTCCCAAATTGAAAATTTCGATAACAACCCTCGTTGTCAATCGATTCGGCGCGCGCGCATTTTATGATCGCTACATATACTTTCGCGACTTTGCTTTTTGAATGTTCGTTAAGCATGATATATTTAGCAAAACGTGCGCGACGTAAATTACGAAAAAATTTATATATTAAAAGGCAAGTTTCACATCCTTAATAGATATTCTTATCATCAAAATTATTTAAGATAAGAATTGAAATAATGTTTAGTCTAATAGTTTTTACGAATCATAAAAGTGATTCTTTAAAAAAAATATAGTTTGATAAAATATAATAAAAAATCTTTGAAAAAAATATTTAAAAATTTAGATTGTATGTGTATGTGGAAAAAGATGGTTTAAAATTAATTATTTTTATCGTCATCTAATATCATATTAGGAAAAATTTCTTAATTTCAAAAATTTTTCTGTTTTTAGCTCCTAAAATAAATATACTTAGATATTAATAACTTAGATTTATCGAAATAAGTGATGTATGCTGTTTTTAATCCTCTCGTTCTCAAATTACTTTTATATTTAAAATTACTTTTATATTTATATGCAGTACCCAGTGATTATTAATACAGTGATACAATGGAGTACACACATCTTTTATATCTCTTTTAATTTAACATAATATATTCTTCTTTTTATATATATATATATGTGTATATATATAATCTTTTAATTCCTTCTTTCTCTTCTATTCCACAATTGTTATACAATTATACTAGGCATTTCAGAGAATCACATTCAAACAAGTCAATTATATGACAAAGTTGTTTTTTGCAGAAATTTATATAATTCTCTAGAATTTACGTACACCCTTATATATACTCTTAGTACACATGTAGTTCGCGATTATATTATGTGTGAAGAAAACGAGAGGATTAAAATATTTTACCTTATGCTACGAATGAAAATGAGAAATAAATAGCATATATCGTGCACGCGCGCGCGCTTACTTTACGATGATCACTTTCGATCATATTTAACGGGAAACGTCCATGCGCTTTACTCACAAAAACGGAAACCACAGAGAGAAACTTGGATCGTTACTAAAGAGTCCGACGTGGCGTGAACAAGTGCGACAGCTCGGTTTTCCTGTATCGAAGGAAAGGGTAGAGGGACGAAAAGAGCGAGGCGAGAAGAGAGAAAATTTCTCCCTTCTCTCTTTTTTGTTCTTTTTTCTTTCTTTCTTTCTTTCTTTTTTTTTTTTTTTTAAACGGGCGTGTCCGTCTTCTCGTCCTTCTTGACGTCTTTAACGTCCGTACGGCCGTTCACGTATTCGGTGCTCGCGTGTATCGGATTCTCTTGGCCCCCCTGCGGCAGTTTCTCATCGATGATACGCGGGTCCTCGTGATCCTCGTCGTCCTCGTCGCCAGGCGTGATGTGCGCCTCGCTTCCGGCGCCGACGTCACCCGCAGTCTCCTCGTCGCCGCGACGTCTCGCTGCAACAAGCAACGCCACTATCGGTCAAGGCAAATGTGCGTGTGTGGATTCTATCTCTTTCTCTTTTTTTTTTTTTTTTTTTTTTTTTTTTTTTTTTGCTCGCCTTTGCGGGAACGCCCTTCGCCGCGTTAATTTGTTTACCGTAATGTTAGATAAAAGCGGAACGCCGTGTTCGATTCGCCGCGTCGGCACTTTACGTTATTACCCCTTCGCTTTCGCACGCGTGTGTGAAAATGCCGGCCGGTGCAACTTTTACGATCGATCCGCGAAATAATACTGAATGCAGAAGCGCGAATATCCCGGTGCTTTTAAACGCAGCCGGCAACCGCGAAAAATCGGCAACGGCAGTCAAACACGGCTGGCGGCTCGCGATTATCAAATCGTTTGTTCTCTTTGTGAACGCGAATTTACTCACGATTACGAAATGCCGATTACAAATGCCATGTATCTCGTTAACAAATTGATATTGTTGTAGATATGCGATATTTTCTTGTAAATTTCATAAATGAAGATTTTGTGTTTCTGCATAAGATATGTCTTTCTATAAAATATGTCGATTGGGATAAAGCTATTCGCAAAATAGTAGAACAAAAAAATTGACACGTTAATATTTGGTTTGCGCATCAGAATTATTAATTATTAATTTTAAGTTACTTGTTCGATGTTTGTTACTCTAATTAGTAAGAGATTCGAGAAAACTCATTTCTTTAAGATTATTATTTATAATTCGTACTCTCTCTCATAGACTGTATTTATACATAATTCTAACATCCATTACGCGATTAATGTAACATACAATGTGATTGCATGTTATTGCGAGTGTTTCACGTTATTACTAACAAGTACTTTTAATATTTATCGAAAATAGTGTAAAACATCATGTGTATGTGTGTGAGTGTGTCCGAAGTAAAAGATATTATTATGTATATCTAATTATCTACGTTACTAACAATAAGAGAGACGAGGCATTCAATTTACATCGCTCGTGCGTTATATAAAAAAATGTATGAATTAACGTCTGTATCAAAGAAATAATCGTTGTAACATTCACAGGCATAGTCAACGTCATACCATGATCCAAGCAAGATAAATCCGAATAATTATAGCGAGAGTACGATGTTGCTTTTCTCAACGCTAAAATTAGCAGCTAGCAAAGAATGCACACTCAATCTGCGCTGATAAATCAACAGCGAGGGGATTCTTAGGTGACAAACATGCTTGATCACAATCCGAGGAGGACGGGCGGAGGAGACGGAAAAAATCGCAATTCCAATCGTAACCAAAAGATACTGAAACGCGGCGATGAGCAATATGAGAAAGCACGCGAAAGTAATCGGTATCGATTATGTACCGATCGTTTCTGCCCAAGGTAATTTCACCACACTTGCCTTTGCCGATTGCTTATCATCGTTGCTTGTTGCGAGAAAGAAAAGAAAAGAAACGCTATACCTATCCATTCTCAGAGACTTATAGCGTGTTCACACGACTCGATTTTTAAATATATCGACCCGTGTGAAAATCACGAGTCTATGCAGCTTTATATCATGATTCTTATCAGATTTCGCAGCGCTACTATCTACAAACATGATATTATAGCGCGGCAATAATCGATATTGATACGTGTTGATTATTATTGCTCATTCCCATGGTATAATGTTTTGCATTACAAGCAAAGAACGATTTTACGCCGATTCGATATTATAAGCGCGACATGCTAATGAAATCACGTAGTGTAAATGGAGAATCGTACAAGATGATTGCGAGCACGTGGCAATATATAAATATGCTTAAATTATCGTTGATAGCTACGGAGCAGATACTATTGACATGCAATGAAGTTCGATGACGTAATTATATATATGAAGAAATTATAATCATATTGATGTCGACGTCGATGATAACAAAACTTGAACGTTGTATAAATGTCAAAATGCTATTTAATCATAAAAATACGTACTTTTTTATACACTTAAATTTCTTTGGAAACAAAATTACGGAGATTATGACTGTTATTTCTAACTATCCTATCCTTTGTGTTTATGATATTTCATTCATACGTATTATACGCGAAACAGAATAATTACCGATTCATGAAGATACATAAAAAATTGCTGAATTTATTCTTCGAAATTTAGGAAAATATTGAAATATGTATTTTTCTATGGAATAATTAAGCAGGGGTGTAAATCATCGGGAAAACAATTTTATCGTCTAGGTGTTTTTAATTGCTCGGAACAGTGTTGGCTGTAAAAGTTTCGCCGCTAAACTTTGCGGTCTCTGCGGTTTCTATCGGAATCCTCGATACTGTACGAGTTCATATAATTGATATTACTTCACTCACAAACCGTAAATTAGGCCGCGTAAATGTGAGAGAGTAAGAGAGAGAAAGATCTGCCAAGAGAATGTGATATAAAGCTCTATAAAATTCACGTTAAAGAAATTCTTTCAAGCGTCGAGTGTCAAGAGAGCTCAAACCGTTTTCTATTACAAAGATATCTCTTTTATGCTCCATCAAAAATATTTCTTTCCATGACTTATTTCCTGACAGTATCATATTTATCATATACGTCTTCTTATAAGTCTCCTCTCTTTAAATACAGATAGTTCACGATTCCACGTTAAAAATAGCTATAAAACAACGCCACGAGGAAGAAACGGGCAAAAATCGTGCGCGTTTAAACGTCGAACTCGGCCAACGAAAACGAGAACGCGGTAAAAGCGTAATCGATTAATCGAGGAAGCGGTATGTTTATCGGCGATATAAAACGCAAGCCATAAATCGATAAAGCGATTACGTATCGACACATGCCAAATAAAAATGATGGCGCGGCGTAAAAATTCGAGAATATGTCGAGGATCTACAAGACGAGAGCATGGGGAGCGAGAGCGCAAAGTATATTAAATTTGAAGGGGAGAGTCTACTTCTCTCGAACGGAGTAGACGGGTCGTGATCGTTGATAAGCCGGCGTTGAAGATGATGGCGCGCGGACAAGAAAGAGAGAGAGAAAGAGAGTTGTCTGCTTGATAAAAATGATTCTGCTTGAGAAAAAAAGAGGTGACGAGCGAGCGGACGGGTCGATGATGAACGAGAGAACGAGCATTATATCAGAGAAAAAAAGGGGGGTGAGGGGAAAGAGAGGTATTTCGTCCTGCCTGAGGTAACTTACCCCTGGACAGTGTCATGCCTAGAGTACGGAATCGCAAGGTAATCGTTGACGTATCTCCGTATTCTTTACTTGGCCCGACTCGCATGCTGTCCTATATCGGTGTAGCGGCACAACACATAAGATATTTGCATACGTTCAGAGATAAAAGATACATTTATATATATTTATATGTGTACTTATATAATACTTATATATGTATAGAGTAAAGTACGGTATAACAGAGCATTACAGAGTTGCTTCGGAGCGCACTAATTAAACCCAGTATATATACGCTTCTACTGCACGCGCGATGCTATGCTACCGCTGTGATAATTATCTCGATTTAAGCTAATCGTATATTGCAGACACTGCTCCGCGCGATCGTAACGCATAATGTTAACGAAAACAATAGTAATAAACTATGTAAGAGTAAATAATGACAACAGCGACAACAACAATCACAACAAGAAAGGTGATATAAGTAATACATAAACGCTGTTTCATCGCATTTCGAGTTTTATATCGATGAGCGTTATCGTTTTATCCGTTTCTGATATTTTCTTCGAATATCCTCAGACATTGAAATCTTTCTCTCCATCATTTATATGTGAAGTTTCAGAAATGCATTTTCTCCATGCATTACGTACGTTTGCGAACGATATATCGTTTCTCTTTTATCGAACTGTCATGTTTGTCAAACGAACATCATGCGCGCCGGATCAATTTTATTTATTATTTAATTTAAATAATTAAATTATGATTAGAAAATTTTTCAACTTCTACTCATTTATATCGAAATTCGTGATTTCCTATCATTTAGTCTATTTAATTATTTAATGTGACACACAAGAACTCTTTCTTTTATTGAATTTTATTTATATATTGATAGATTTTTAAAATTTTTAGTTAGAGATCAGAAATCGAGAATGAGAAATGTAAAAACAAGAATTAGAAGAATGTAAGAACAACAGAATATATAAATTTCATATTATCAATTTGAGATGTGACATATCGAGAGACATGAAATATTCCGAAATTTTATTATTTAAAAGCGCTTACATCTTCTTCCATCCATCTATCCACGTATCATAAACTGATTTCTCGTGCAAATCGTGAATAATAAAAAATTCGCTTTAATTTCCAACTCTGCCATGATACTCGCTCATCTTTCGTATAATTGGCTATACTTCGATAACTCTTTAATGAACTTGCGTTTATTCCAAGAAATTACATTGTCCTAGGACGTATCTTACTCAAGTTTCACGATATTTTCGGCTATAGTGTTTGTGTTTCCGACCGTTCTCGCGCAACGAAATCATTAGAAAGAACGAAAGAAAAATGGGGAGATTGACATATATATATATATATAAGACGTGGCATATATATAATCTAAAAAGATAGGATTTTTTTACCAAGTATATATAGTTTTAAATTGACTCACCTGCAAAGCACCAGCGGCCGGTCGCGCGTGCAAAGATTACGAGGAAAATAATGAGTACGAGCACCAGAACGCCCACGACGATACCGATGATAGATCCAGCGTCTAAATCAACACCTGTAAGTCGTGGAGAAAGAATGTCTCTCTTTATTGTAGTTCTTCGTAATGCAGTTTTAGTATTATATCAATTCCTTGGAACGCGAAACAACCGATATAATCTTCTAGTATGGGAATAAAAGAAAAAGAATGTCGCACATGAGAAAAAAATATTCAAGACCGAAGTGTTTTTAAAGTGTTATGTGATCATTTAAAGCACTATTAATTACGAAGCTGAAACATCGTATCATCAATAAAGTAAAATATATGCAAGTGCTAAAAAAATATTTAATCTGATAACGTAATGATAACGATTGATAAATAAATAAATAATTAAATATATATTTATTTGAGATATTGAACAAAATCTTTTTCTACGACACATACACATACACATGACAAATAAGAATACTTGAATAAATTTTATTTCCAAGGTATTGATATGAAATCTACTAAAGATAATATCACAAAACTTGCACGAATGTTTACTAAATGTTCAATAAATAATTGCATCATTATACAGGATATCTTAACAATTTTAATTTTAATTTAATGACAATCAATTTTATAGTATCTATAATTTCGAGAGACATTAATAAGTTTAGAATCTTTTACGAAGATTTTTTCGCGAATTAAATTTTGGAAAGGTATGCGATTAATAAAAACATTTTTTAAATAAACTTTTTTACCAAATTTTACACAATTTTACAAAGATACATAATGTTGAAAATTAGTAATTTGTGGAAAAGTTGAACTTTCTTAATATTTTCGTTGGGATTATAAAAAAATTATTGAGAATATCCAGTATAAAAATGCATTAATATAAATAATGATTATAGTGCAATACTACATATACACATCCTTAATTACGCAGCATTTCGTACGATCCGATTTAAGTCAACAAAATCTAAACTGTTTATAGCCGTGTACCATCGAAATTGGTAAATTACTCGTCGCTCGATCAATGTCAACGTGTTCTCTCGTGATTAACGTATATTACGCTCTTAGCCAAATAACAGTTATTAATTTCCCGGCGTGATCATCCCCGGAGTTTAAGTCAAACCCACCGCGCACGGAACGCCACGTTTACTACACAAACTACTTACGTATAGTAATATGAAAAAATAACATTACCTAGTGCGTGCATGTGTTCGGAGAGCTTACCATAGAAGTGACCGAACGCTCCTGCGTGAGCATGCGGTGAAGGATCGATATTGTTAAACACGCACACAAGACATAGATGGAACATATTTTCTAGAACGCGTGTGTGTGTGATCGGTGGTGATTACGACGATCGATGTAGTCGCGATTTTATGTGCGAGATCGCATGATTACGATCGTGATAATGGTGAACTAGCCAAGTGTGAACGTCGGTTGATTCAGGCAATCAAAGGAAAAAAGTGTGTGAACAAAGCGTGTGGAGCTCTATTGATTGCTCGCGTGTTACTTATCGTTTGTTTGCTACCATATATAAAAAGGAACTCGCGAATATAATAATTCAATTGAGTAAGGTATATACATATACACGGAACGCGTCTCATATAATTTTGTAAAAAACTTGTGTTTAATTGTTTCATAACATTGCACATTAAAACATTTTTAACGAGTTATGCTTTAACAGTGTAAATGAATAATAGAATTATATCTTCCAATTAAATTTGCAAATTTGCAGATTTTGTTGTAAATAATTTAATTAATTTATTGCTAAATGTAATTTCAAAAATTATTGAAACAAGAGATATATAGCAATTTACTTTAAATTTAAAAAAAAAAATTATTTTCTCTCACACTCACAAATTATTTGTGATTGTCAAATAAATTAAATCGGAACTCCTAGTACATTTAAAAATAAAAAAACGTTACATAACTCTTCTATCTGCTTACATCATTCTAATAATTTTTATAAGATGATTTATATCATAGAAAGAGTTTATGGTAAAAAAATTAATTATCCCCTTATTATTATATTAATATTGTATTAGAGACGCCACACACATTTTGTGCTTATCGTGTGATTTATTCGGGGTGCTTTAATATATTTTCGATATGTACAAAATCCGTGTTTCTAAGAGTGCACGGTGTGTAACGTCTTCTCTATAATATAAGATAACTTGCGTAAGTCAGATTTCTCGAATAACTCACCTGCTGGTTCCGAAGATGTCGACAAAACGATACGATATTCATACGATCCTTCATTGTTGGTCGCTATCAACGCGTACTCCTTCTCCGTGTCGGATTTCTGAACGCTGTCGATCCTCAGAATTACGCTCCAGACTCCTTTCCCCTGTAAATGTTACTTTGTATTACGAACATGGTACATCAATCCGATCCCGTTCAGCCAAGCTCTTAATTTCCTACGCTGTATCGCTCATTAATTAACTCCTTTAATTAAGCTCTTTAAAATGTCGCCGGGCACCTACACGAAGGTCTATTAATAAATTATTCGTGAAGGGTTTTGCTATTAATCTACGAGTTTTTACACACTCTTTGTAATCCCTATATTAAAGAGAGGCAAATTGATAATTATAGGAAATTACTTATAGGGAAATATTATACAATATTTCAATACAATATATTTATTTTTGTACGTTTTAAACTTTATACTCGGATGAATAAATGCTAAGTGTTTCATATTTTTTCAACTAAATTAATTTAATTTTTATCATAATTTTCAATCTTATCTCGCAGTTATTTTCTAGAAAAATAACACCATGTCGAATTTTTTAAATTCTATCGGTTCTTATTAAATTCTTTTTGCTTCGTGTTCGTGCGCTTTTCTAATCGAAGAAAAATCCATTTGACGATCCTCGATATCGCATCGGGCGTTGTTCTCAAGCGCTATTATAGGAAGGAAAGCGGTATGCTGAGCGTTTTCCGTGAGCTTTCGCCTCTCTCAAGCGGCTCGCCGTTAGTAATTGCATTTTCGGAGTAGAAGCTGATTCGTATTCGTCGATGGCGCGTCGCGGCGCTCAGTCGGCTTGCTGTTCACCGATCCGCTGCAAGTTGTGACTTGCGAGAGAGAAAGAGAGAGAGAGAGCTGTGAGCCTATTTGGAAGCCATTCATACACGAGCCGGAGCCGAATAGCGGCGGTGGCGGCGGCTTTTATTGGTTCTGGCACACGCTGGCGTTGTTCCAGAGTGTTATGCTCGCGCGAGCGTGCCGTTCGCTCTGAAAGTTTGCACCCGAATCGTGAGTTCCGACGAAATCATCGGACCCCATTGATACCTCGCTCTCTCTCTCTCTCTCTCTCTCTCTTTCTCTTCCTCTCCTCTTTCGATGGAAGAATGGCCCGCATCATTGAATGCACTCGGCCGGTTTGCTGTACGCGTGTCGCTCGATTAACGCTTCAAACCTCTTCCTCTTCAAATCGTAAGCTCGCAATTTACCTTTTAGGAAGTTCGCTAACTTTGCGATCTTTCATTGCAAATCAGTATCAAACAGTTGGCATACGATGACGATAAAATCTCGAATTTTAAATAAATATTAGAATCAAAAAAACAGTAAGACAAAGAAAGAGAAAGAAAGTAGAAACTTTTTATCATTTGCTTTTTTTATCTTTAAATTTTAGAGATTTCTTCCATTAAGAAGAAAATTAAGAACGAAACTAAAATTCTAAATGGCATCTCACAAATATCCAAGTTTCGCAAAGCTTTTTAGACTTCTAGTTTTTCCCTTAAACCGATTTAATAAATGGATTCAAAAAGTGTGATAAGAACGTGCGATTCAGGGACACTCGAGAAAACGAATATTCGCCTCTGTTCGCCGCCCCGAACTAATTAAAAAGCGCAAGTTGCAAGATCGGCAAATCTATTTAAGCCTTAATTACGGGACGAACAAACCGCTTCTTGTGCTAACGAAACAATAGATGAGGAACAAACGCCTCCGCCGTTCGAGGCCGATCGCGCGGTTCCGATCGATTCGCTGTGTCTGAATTCAATGGAATTTCATTACGGCGTTGTACTCCGTGCGCCCTGTCACACAGGTGCATGGAGAATGCATCCCGAATGAACGGTAAATCGAGGCCCGGAGTCGCGGCGCACTACTATTGAATTTCTGTTTCATTTGCATCCATCAATCTAGTCTCGCACGCTCTCTTTTCTTTTCTTTTCATTGGCCAATTATTTCTTGGCCAATGCGCTTCTTTCCTTTTACATTTTATCCGTCATCGAAATATATTCTCGAATCTAAACAAACCGCCGATATCCTTCAGCTGTATTTAATCGAATCGTCAAATGCACCATTTTCTTCTTGCAACACGGTGATTTGATGACGATCGCTTTAAACGTTTAAACGGAATAGCTAAAAACGTCGAAATAGCGACATCTTTTTTTTTTATAGATGTAAGGACTATTTTTTCGGCAAAAAATGAATTATTTAAAAAGAATATTATTTGTGGACATAATAAATCCAGAGCTTTCGACTTAAAGCCACGAGCAAAGGTAATAACAATTTTATTTTTTCTTTAGTTAAAGTTTATCGATCTAAATTCAATCATGAAGATATTTAATAATAAATAATAATAATAAAAAAAGAACAGTGATAGAACATAATATGTTTTTATTATTGGTCATGAAATTACTCTTTATAATCAACAAACAATAATGACATAAATTATAAATGTTTGAAAAGTTATAGATTGCCGCATTGACATACACATTAAAGAAGAATTAAAAAGAGAGTCAATTTTAAAAAAAGGAAACTTACCATGTCAACGGCAGTTGAAGTCTCTAATCGATTGCTCTGGTCAGGACGGCCTTCTTCGATCTGCTCTTGATTCACTCGCCATATGAATCGCGGCCTAGGATTCGCATAAATGGTAACATTGATGATTCCCTGTCTGCCAATCACGTATCCGAAACGTTCGAATGTTGAATGTGGCTGAGGTGGATCTATATAGAAAAAAATGCAGTTTCTTTCTGAAATTTACTTATGTAAAAATTACAACAAAAAATAATGTTTCAGCAAATTTCCACTGCAATTTTCTATAATTATTAAATATAAAAAAAATTCATTAATATAAAGACTAATTTGTATAAATCATTATTTTGTTATATGTATTCTGTTATTGAATAAATATAGAAATATAGATTTTATTCAGCCATTGAATATTGGCGTTGGAGAAGATTCTAAATTCTAAAATAGGATAAAGAAAAGATGTAACGTAGAAAATAAAACTACAAAGGAAATAAAATTTGAAATTTTTAGAAATATGTTCGATTAATAAGGAAGAGAAACTGTTTTATATATTATAATATCAATAACTTACAGAATACTTCGAGTTGCAAAGTAGTTTCCTTGGGTTTATCAAGAGCGATGTGACTGGCCACGCATCGTACTGTTTTGCCGTTGTCAGACCAGTCCAAAGTGTGTGAAACGTTTTGCATGGCCAAAGAGTTCTCGTCTATATTCGTGTCGTAGACGATGGTTTTATCTTCCTTGCCGATCGGATCATCGTCTAGATATTAAGAACAAGAATTCTTATTTTCCTATCACATTTACTATATAATTTTATTTCATTTCTTTATAATTTCTTAATTAATAAACATGTATTATTAATTCAAAGATGCGTAAACAGAATCTTTAAAAAATTCGACTTGTTTTTATATTGCTTATATTATACTTTCAATTAAATTTACTCTTTGTTTTAACTTGAAATCAATTTTATTACTACAATTGATCTTTTGCATTATTCCAATTAAGTTTTCTTAAAGTAATTTCTTTATTTTAATTTCTATGGATTTTTGTTATAGATTACGTATGTAAAGTCGGGTATAAAAGAACGCGTTCTTTTTTCTGAAAATATTGAATAATAAACTAACCGAGGAACAACGAGATATTCGCTGCTGGTCGTCCAGACGGAGCGCTGCAACTGATTTCCAATTTTTCGCCCTTTCTGTAAATATTTCTCTGAACAGATCCGGTACTCGTGCGAAGATCCGGGTTATTGGGTGGTCCTAAGCAAGCAAAATAAAAATTTCTTTGTATCGCTTCATTGTACATATCGATTGGATTAAATGGAAACAGCACAGACTGAGATATATTTTTATCCCATATTTTATTACATATTTTATCATTTTATTATTCGAATCTGAGAATCAAATAACTTGAATTTAATCTTATTCGCAACGACGTTTTTTCGCGTTAAAAAAAACAATTTCTTTCAAGATATTCATGAATTTCGCAATTTACCTTTATCGGGTTTATCTTAAACAGAGTAATTTCGCTCCGAGCGCCTATTTCAGTCTCCGTAAGCAATTTTCTTAAAGAAGATTAATTACTTTTCGAATATAGCTATAGCGCTGGAAAACAAGCTAGTTCCTTTTATTTGCTTCTTTTTCGAAAAAGATTAATATTTTTCTCTTTTTACCGTAAATGTTTTATAAAAGTAGCCCTATCTTATTTTTATTACTTTGTGCTATATGATAACATTTTTATTACATTTGCTTGCAAGTACCGTAATACTAAATTTAGAAGAAAAGTAATTATATATTCATGTATATTACGATAAATTAAAATAAACGCATTTTCAAAATTAAAATTAAAATCGCTGTAAGAGCACAAAAATATCAAGAAATTTTTCTTGGAATAATCATATGTTTTTAAAGCAGAGGAGTATAGAAAGATGAGAGACATGTATAAATATTTCTGTAAACGTTTACAGCGATGTTTACAATTTCTTTACAGTATATCTTTGCAGTCTCTACGTTAGACAATTCCGCTGAACTAGAATCTCATCGAATCAAAACGATGGACAAGTGACTTACTCGCAACGATGATTTTCAGAGACGCGGTTGCCTCTTGCCGGGCGGTGGTGGTCGTTAGGGAGCATTTGAAGATGCCGTCATGAGTTTCCTTCACTTTGGCGATACGGACGCCGCACTGACCAGTCTTGGTACCATCACCGTAATACTCGATGCCGTCTTCTCCCGGGTCTTCCCCGTTCAGTACTATACTACCCTCGCCAGGTATTTCCACACGGCAAACACGAAGCGATTGTGAGGCTTTGCATAGAATTTGCAAACTCTCGCCGACCCGGACAGCCGTTTCCCTTTTCGGCTCGATGTCTATCATCTGATTCGGTCTTGACGCTGAAAGCAGATTAAATAGTTTTGAGTTTAACAATAACGTTAATTTTATGATCGTATTGATCAACGAATTACATTATATAAATATTAATAATTTCGGCTTCAAATTCTGGTTTAAAATAAATAAAAAAAATAAAATTTCGACTTCTTAATTCTGTTTTAAAATAAAAAAATTAGGAAAATCGCACAAGAATCTGTTTTCTATATTTTACATTATATACATCAAATTATAAATATATAATATAAAAAATGTGTTGCACAAAATATTATTTTTTTCGAGTATTAGATATCAAAAAATATATTTTTTTATTTTTATCGTTTTAGACGTTTTGAAATTAGCCTAAATCGGATAAGACCAGACCAAATAATTAGGCTTGATATTTCGATATAACTATGCAACACGTATATATTTCTACATTTAATATTCCATAGTATATCGCGAAATATATATTTGACTCCAATTTGTTATGTAGAAGTGCAATGATCGTAATT
Source organism: Formica exsecta (assembly GCF_003651465.1). NCBI lineage: Eukaryota > Metazoa > Arthropoda > Insecta > Hymenoptera > Formicidae > Formica > Formica exsecta. Next base: position 2,915,821 of record NW_021848556.1, read on the forward strand.
ACACTTTTTCGACGTAGTAAAAAGAAAAAGGGAAAAAATATTAGCAGTAGGTTTTAAGGAACACGCATTCGCATCGTGCCACGTCTGATAAAAAATTGAGGAGGCGATTCGCACGGGCGAAGATGCCGCGTCTACGAAGATTTACGAGACAAAAAGGAAAGTTGATTAAATCCCCACCTGCACTACTTCTATCGTCCTCGTGTATCTTTCTTATACCAACGCGCCCTGCATTGGAAAGAAAGGTAGCCGACTTTTTCGTCCCCCTATCCGCTCTTTCGTCACTGTAAACCCCTCCGGCATGCTGGTACATTTAATCCTTATGTTGCGCGCCATTGGTTTCGATATAGCTTTACGTTTTTTTTTTATTTCGTTAATTGATGTCTTATAAAACGAAACGAAGGAGGGTATCGTGTAGCAATTTTTATCCAAGTAAAAATGTTTCCGATTAAAATTGAGTACACGTTCATTGGCAGAGCACGTTTGTTAAATGATGTTCTATTTTAATCATATTCTGTCTTCTTACACAAATCCAAATTGTCATAAAAGATTTTATAAATAATTTTTAGCAAAGTTTAAATGTTTACAAGAACTTTACACAAGAGTTCTAATGTAACGGAAACAATAAAGAAACCGCACATTCCGTATGTCTTCGTTATGCAGCAAACCCTTAAATGTTAGTGCCATTAGTATGCGCATAAGTATTATTAAGATTTCATAACGTGACATAATATTATAATCAAAGCTGTAGCACGATTTTAATATTCATAACGTTTATTTTACATAATATGCAAGATAATATTTCAGATATATAACTCCTTCTTTCTCCCAACATTTTATAAAAATAGAGCAAAATATATTTTATAGCTATAAGGCAAAATTATGTTTATTTTGTTACTAATTCGACATATATTTATCCAATTGTGCAATAAGCAATTTGAAATTAAATCATATTTTTTTCCTTTTTTTCTTTTCATATACTTGAAAATATTTCAATTATTCTTATCCTTCGCTTTTCAAAGTTGATTATAGAGATAAGATTTATATAAGATTTATATGACAATCTAAAAAAAGGGAGAGAAAAATCTCTAAAATATATTTCTCTCTGTATAAGACAGACACATATGACAATTACTATTCAAATAGCAATCATCATCGCAAGCCTGATGATGCATCTCATCGAGATAATGTACATTTTAGTTTATGTATATGTAAGTATATCTCGTAATAGAGAGCTTGGGTTTGGTAAAAACTCGAATCACCCCGACAAAAAGCCCTTAAAGAGCTCTCTCATCATAAGGGTTAAATATAGACGTTTGCTCTTAAATCCTGATAGGGAGGCGTCGCGATGCGACGCGCCGGTCGCATCGATCTCCGCACGAGTTTCGAACGTGGCGTGTCATCGACGGAACGACGTGGCGACCGATCTCATGCACGATGCTATTATGATAATGCACTCCAAGAAATATGATAAACTGGGCGTGGCGCGGCCAACGACTATCATATTTCATCCCGTCGACCGGCTGACTGGTCGGTCGCCAGGATAACTCTGAGAGGCAAGCAAGTTCAAATTAATCGATTCTGACATATTTGTGTCATTGTCGGATAAACAGCAAAAGTTCAAAATGAAGTATATAAACCAAGCTGAAGTTATCAAATGTGCTTGTTTGAAAACATATGTATATATGTATAAAAATGTAGTATGGCAAAACATATACTACTATAACTTGAGATAAAAATAATTTGCATCTTTTACGATAAAAGTTGCTTATTAATACTAAATTTAGTTGCATATCTTAAAATTCATCCACATTATTCTGGATTTTTGCTTTTCATAAAAAAACCTCGTAATCCTACCTAATCCTTTATATTATTGCTCAAGTATAAAAATGTTGAATCGATGTCTTCGAATTTCTCGCGTGATTATATTATTATCGCTGCGTGATACGATCGTAGATTTTCTATATTTTATTTTCTCTTTTTTCGCTCGTATACGTAGCGGCATATTTTTCCGCTTAGATACACTCAACTGCGTTTTTTATATACGCGAACCGATATTTTGATTCGCGGCGTGGGATGGAACGGGCCCGTCAGAATCGTCGCACAGTTTTATGGCACGATATGAACTTTTAAATGCACTGAAAGCACTTCCGAAAAAAACGATGTTCTCTGGTACTGCCAATGTTACTACTTTTTTTTTTTTTTTGCAAGTACTCTTTTGAAAAGAAAATAAAATAATCTATATGTGTGTATTATCCGCGATTTACTTACTTATTAACGATATAATTTAGATTTTATCACGTATTTGTTATATATAATTTTATTTATGCTAATTTAATTTAATCAATTTTATTAATTTTTCAAAAATTTAATATTTACCGTTGGTACTAAAAAATTTAAATCTCATATATGCCACATTTAAAAAATAATTATCTTTATTTAATGCTTGAAAAGGATGCAATTCTTTTTTAATTATTTAGGCTAATGTGTTCATTTCATTGATTGTGTTCTCTTTGTTTTCTCCTGATAAAATATTAATATTAAAACCACGCAAAATATCCCATATACTTTCTAAAATGGTCGCCGATTTGGCGCGTCATATTGGCCCGCCAAGCCATAGCGAGACCATAAATCCTATTTGATTTTCCGCTCATCAATTTGTTACACTGCCGACGTCACGATCTAATTTGCCCGTAGAATCCGACCAATCGCCACCGCCTGTTCCTGCATCGAGGAACACGCATCCCGAAAGCCGCAGCAACAGATGCGATGATTTACGGATGCCGCGTTACGCATCGCTGTGATTATGAAATTGATACGCATGACAGCGCCGTTTTACCTCTTACCTTCTTCCCATGATTTAATTATAATTCACATATAAATACACATATAAATATATAATTATAATAATTATAATTATAATCCGCGTTTACTGCATTTTTACTCTTGACTCCAAATACATTTACACTTATTAAATTTCTGCGATATTTATTTGGAGAAGATAACTACCAGTTTTTTTTTGCCCATGCATAAGCAAATTTTTTTCTCATTCTGCATTTGTGTCATATCGCGAAACGTTGTAACAGAACAAGTATCGGATACGAATGCATCCGTTCGCGCACTCTGCATCCTGATATTTTATGCTCGCTCGCTGTTATTGACTCTCCTCGTTTTGCGACCTCCTCTTCGTAGTGATAACGCGGTGAAGATAATCTTGGTTACCTGGCATGCAACATGCCGGTGCAATTTCGCAGCGATTTCCAATTTTCTCAACTCACTTGCATTCCCCATCCTGCCCAACCCCCGCGCCCTTTTCCGTTTACGAAAACGCGATGAAGATGCGGAGATAGGACGAAAGGAGAGAAGCAAGAAAAAAGGGAATTATCGGAGCAAAAAAAAAAAAAAAGGCGCGTTAAGGCGGATATACACTGTGCCTTTCAACAAACGAATTTTCAGAGAAGTGTTTATTATTCCTTTGTTTTACTTCAAATGTTCGAATAAATTCGATGCACATGTAAACCTTCAGGAATAAAATTTGTTTCAAATGTACTGATATTTTGAAATCGATATTCGTTATATTATACTTTCGACTCTAATTACGTTAGACATTTAAAGTAATTATCCGTATATTTTTCAAACTCTAGTAGGACTTATACTCTTCTCGGCAAGACTTGAATAGTGTATATGCAACCTTTAGAGGGATGGGCAGCCACAGTCAGCTTGCGGTGTCGGTTTCACGATGCAACGAGAGGAAGTAATCCCGGCCGGCACTTCTCGTATTAGACACCGTTACATCGCTAATTTCGCTCGACGGGCACCGCGAAAATATACTCGGCTACCGAGATACACTCGTAGCCGCTCGTGCGAATCGGAGAAAGCACCAGAACTCGATTCTCGTCGCAATCAAATCGAAATGCTGGAGGTTAAAATTCGTGCCGTGGGATTATATCTGAAGTCGCGGACTGCAATTGAGACCGCAATGCATAGTAATTGGGTGAAGGGCGGTAACACGAATAACGAATCTCTAATCAGTTAATGAGCCAATAAAATAACGCAAACGCATTAAGAAAATACTTGAATATTTTTTTAACATTCATTTTAACGATATTTCTAAATCAAAAAGGGAAACGAACGTCATATTAATTTATGCGAAAATTCTTTCGCATGCGTTTTTTTTTATAGATGCGGCAGTTAAATGGTTAACTAATCAATTGACTTTCAAAAGAAGCGGAATATTTGTATACCAGAATATTTGTAGCATAGATACGTCAATTTTATGATGCTTCACATCGTTTGTCGATGGGCATTTTTCGGAAGTCACTGTTCGACCGAGTTAACTTGATATCCGTTGCGGCCGCCACGATCAGACAAAAGTATTGCATTGCTCGCAAACTTGTTTTCGTTTATTGGATGGATTCATCAAATTAATAATGATTGGATAAAACTTCAGTTTAAGTGATATATAATAATACCGCGTATAACAATAAGATATAAATCACTTTTAATTTAAACGTCTTAAACTTATTATTATTAAAGGATTTGTTTTATCTTCTTAAGATATCGTGATAAACTTAAATTCTCTCATCGTCAATATATATTTTGTCGTATTCGCGAGTAAAGTTAACTGTATTTTACAAATTTTGCTACTCCGCGACTGTACATTTGCTAATTAGTCATTAATGAGCAGCAACGTGTATCATGATTAGTCATAGAAATCAATATAACTATGCACGAGCGTGCAATTACACAGCAGGTAGATAGATATAATTTTGACCAACGACAGACAGTAAATATTTGTAATGATAGCCAATCTATTTAGGCGACTTATTGATCATATAAAAGTTATAATTCAATATGTATAACAGTTCTATTAGTCTGTGTTGTGTTACGGCGTGAAACAACCAGTGAAATAAAACACAGCGAAAAAAGTTTGCGTGAATAAACATCGTTCACAACATCGTGCACTTTCAATTTGATTTATCGTTCATATGCGTGATGATCAGAAAGTCGGATAAGATTCCGAAATACACAATAAGGGAATGAAAAATCTCGATCGGTGTACTTTGAAGGCCCGACCGGCGTTCGCGTGTAATTTCACCGCGGTTTTTATAATAAACGAAAATATTTCAGAGAGATATGATTCGCAGATATTTCTCCCGTATAATACAATTTAGAGAGATTTTGTTACAGACAAATATCATTGCAGAAATTAAAAGGCGAGGCAGGAAATCGCAAGCGCGTGTGTGAAACTTCCCCAAATTATTTTTTACTTCCTTTATAGACAGATTACGAATTTGGCCCAAAATTGAAGCTTTTATTCGTTTCGTGAAACAGAATTGATCCTGTTTCTTTCATGTTTTACGCCCGAGCTGAGTGAAAACCGCGCTATCAAAGTAGATCACGCGCGGAAGTTCCTTCCTAAAGTAAGAAAAAGTTGATTGTGTGTGATCGAAGAGCCTTGTGACGTGCATCCACGACGATAGAGTTCCCGATGCGTCGCAAACTTCTGCGTTTCGAGAGAAAACGCTTCCTGCGAGTCACAGTCGGACGCCAATTTTAGCCCGACGGCCGTAAATCCTCGTCGAGATTAAGGGCGGTTTACACGGCAGTAAATCAACTCATCGCGTCGTTGCTTCTTTCTCCATCCCCTTTTCTCTCTCGCGCGCGTACTCCGGCTCTCCCTCGTCTTCACCGGCGAGGAACTTTTGAGGCGAGGAGTTACCAGTAGGATGCATTTACCACATCGATACTGGCCGAATATCTCCTCTTCCCGTCGACCAGTAAATCGATTTTACTCGGTCTATGATGACGTTGGAATTCAGTTACGTAAACTGGATTTCGTATTAAATAACTGTCGCTCGATGTCCGCTGTGGGATTTCGAGCTGTTTCGGTAAATTTCTAGTTAAGTCGGAGAAGCCGAAAAACATTTTATGAGTAATGAAAACAAAAAAGTACTTTCAGAAAAAGCATACATATAATATATAATTGCCAAAATTATAGATATATATTAATATTATAGACTTATAATCATACGTAAAATATATTGATTTGACAAGAAAGAAAAAGAAATTTGCCCATTATTACATAAAAAGACAATTAAATAAACACCTGAAATATTTTAATCTTCAGAAATTATCATGCAATAATACTATTAATAAAAATAATATTTAATACTAATATTAAAACGCAATTATGTTTCACAATTTTTCAAAATTTTATCCGGAAAGAAAGTATAAACGAAAACGAGTACAAACTTCAAATTATTTATGTCGTTTTAAAAATTTAATATTTATTATTTTTATCAAGCCTACAAAAAGTTCGGCGGTGCAGGCGTAGCGCGCTATTGTTTACATTCCGTTGTGTTGATATTCTCGCGGCGAGACTCAAGCAGGAAGACAGTCTCGCGAGAGATGTTCCGTGTGTTTCGTCGCATTAATTTTCGAAGTACGATCGCGACAAGTACTAGCATACTAAGTACTTAAGTACTAGTACCACTTTCATTTATATAGTACAAAATAATGACAAAATAACACGTTTTAAAAAAAGAAAGAGTATAATATGTGTTAGCTGTTGCGATATACTAGAGTACGCATAATCTCGCGTGCGATTAACGTCGTGAGTACCGTGTAAAATACCGCGCAATTGTCGTATTCAAGTGATTAGTGCGTGCGGGATCATAATTAACCATTTTTCGCAAGTCAGTGTTGTGTGAGTGTCGTGAAGAGAGCGTCAAAGAATGAATAAGAAAGAGGAAGCCTACTAAGAAAGTGGTAATGGTGGAGCAACCATAGGATGAGTGAGAAAAGATCTATAATTTATTTATTTTAATTTTCAGTGTAAAGTCGTAAAACAAAGCTATTTCTTAACGTAATATTATCACGTTACGATATTTGACACGATAGAATAGTATACTCCAAACTTCAAAATTATAATTATAATTTTTAATTAGATTTCACCTTTTTTTTTGTGATTTGAAATAATGGATGTTCGATACATGTCTCGACGATATTGTGCATTCAGCATCGTCAAATATCGTTGTTGCATGCGATGCGGCGATATGATCTCCATTGTCACAGAAGTTCAAAGCGAATGCACAAAGCGCGTCTCTTCTTAAGAAACGTTATCATACCGCCTACGCTGTCGTTTCGTCACAATGGCATTACAATGACAATAATGATGCTTTATAAATAACTTTCGTGTAGCACAGCTTTCTGTCAATTATTCGATAGCTTCATCGGCAAACGGTCCTGCATTGGAAGTTGCGTAAAAATCAGATATCCAGCAATTATATTTTAACGAAAAAATGAACGCACATTTAAAGTCAATTTTTCAAAACATTTGATATTGATAAAAAGGTGCATAGAGATATTACTATGCGATATAGATGGATATTTCTCGTCGGATACGTTCTGTCGTCATGGGTGCGAAATTATGTTGTAACGTTAGAGCCCTTAATATCAGAATGAAGGTGTAAACACGAAACCGCGGACAGGTTATCGTTATGCCCACGCAATGTGGCGGGCAAAAGTGGACGCGCCTGAAAATAATGATTATGACTCGGCATTTCGCATCGTATTATCCACGGTTATCCATTTTGACGTAAAACGTATAGCTGCGTTACTTCCGACCAATTCGCGTAAAATATATGTATATCATGTTCTCCTCATTTATTTTCTGTCAGATATATTAAACGCGAAACAATCACCAAAATGTAATTAAACAAATATGATTATACAAATTTAATTGCACTAATCTTTGTGCTTATTGAGCAATTTAAAATACAGAACCGAGAAAACCAATTAAAATATAGAAAATACGCGCTCACTCGGATAAATTGAACAATCTCAAATTGGATCTGAAAATATGGTACTATATTCGAAATTACAATTAAATAAATCAAGTTGTGCTGAATAAATCGTACCATGTTCAAAACTTTAGTTAAGATAAATAAATCGGATTATACTCGGATTATAAATAAAATGCACTGAAAAGTGAAGCTATAAAAAATATTGAACTGTATCAATAAACTGAAATACTTTGAAAAACTGTGATTCAAGTGAAATAAACTGAGAGGGGATCGCGACATAAAATTAAATCACCCTTCAAAGATTTAGTTAGGTTAAGCGGATCAAACTACAGATTGAAAAATTTGGTTGAGCGGATCAAACTATTGATCGAAAAAAACATGTTGAAACATGCGGAGAGAAGCGCGTGTGGCTTTAGTTAAAAATGTACTTCCATCATAGTATACACAATTCACTCCATTAAAATATATTATGGCGCGAACGATATCGAATCAATATCTTAATTAATTAAGTGCGATCAAAGTACTTTTAATATATTGACAATGGTATTGTTACGTGATTGTAGATAGATTTAATTCGGGACATTGCTGCTTATTCTGTTATTATAAATGGTCGATATTTCAAGTTGGTCGGCAAACTTTAGTCAGACATCTCAGCTTTAAGGAAAATCGGATGCGCCGCGTAAATTTGCTTATATTTTTCTTTACATCTTAGTTAAACTAATAAATTTTGTAATCCTAATAAAAATTTTTTAATTATACTAAGTTAAAGATATAATCGTAGAAAATACTTTTATTATTTGAGAGATTTTCGAAGAAAAGAGATCGCGGTGAGACTCGATGAATTATATCACGACGAGATCGGATTCTTTATTCGCGTGGAGATCAAGTCGCCGCATTTCGAACAAACTCACAAAGAAATACATTCCACGGTTAAAGTTTCGTCAGATAAGACTGGTGGGAAGCGACTTATTAGCTAGGCAAGAAACAATGCCGTTCCACATTCAACTGACTAATCCGCAATGTTACCGCGGATTAATGATGTCTCCTATCCCCTGTTTTGTTGCCTGTTTTCCTCGTCTCGTTAGCGACGAATGCCGGCTCTACCTTCCGCGATTTCCCGAAAACGCGATTCTGCGGCAACATTCTCGGTATTGTCTTGGTACAATAAGTATCAGGCACAAGAGAAGTGTATTTACTTTTGAGGAAGTAGAACAGAAGTTAAATTCCATTATTATTCCCGTCATGTCTTGTATTAAAAGATTATATATAATTCAATTTTATAATCCTCTTCAAATTTTTTTTTCATTTTATATCAATGTACTCTGCCAAAGCAATAATTTAGGGAAAATATGCGAATAGTTAAAAATGGAAAAATAGAAATTTTATGTTAAGTAAATTTTATTAACAATACTTTCGTTAAAAAACAGAATGCATATTAAACATATATTATGAATTAACGAGAGTTAAATCAATATTTTTTGTGATGCAAACAAGCGAAATTGACGATCGGATTAACGAAAGAGTTTTACATTGTCGATGAGAATATACTTGAGCACGATTTGAATTTCAAGTTGTTCGAGTACCTGGCATGAATGGAAAATAGGCGAATTAAAAGAGATTGGTAGGAATGTGTATCCTCTGTAGAATTAAATTCCGGGTTTTTTTTTTTAAAAAGTCAGATACTTAAATCTAATATTTTTTTAACTCGTACATAACTCTTGTCTTGCAAAAAAATTCTTACACAAAAACGAAAGAAATTTATTTTAATAATTTTAATAAGATACACAATTGAGGGTTAAAAAGATCCTTTAATAATAAAATTAAATCGTGTCAATAATTTTTTTTTAAGTTTAAGTATTTTTATATTAGATCACTATAATGTATATATATATATATATATCACAACAAATTATTAATGAATATAATTTGTTGTGATTTTCAATACATCAATATAATTAGAAAAACAAAGCTCTGTAATTTAAAAACCTAATCTCACAAAATGAATTCTTATCAATCTCTTTTATTTCGTGCGTATATTTTTATTGGAAAAACTTATTCAAATACGTAAACGCAAAAACGTATCTGCATAATATATGTGTAATAGCGGATATATACACATGCGTTTCGGACTTCGCGTATTCGGCGAACGGAGACACGAATTGCTAGCAAGCTGACCTTCCACATGGAAATGTAACACTAATTAGTGACTCCGTTCTGTGAAACGCGGATGCGTAAAATGAATCTCGCCGAGAATCCTCGAAAATATTCACAAAAATCCGCGCTACGCTGTGCTCCGAACGAGAATAACGATCATGAAATTAACGGAGAGAAACCACATTTTTTTCTTTTTATCTTTTTTTTTTTTATTTTCGACATATCATCGAAATTTCGTCGCAGTGAATATAGTAATAAAAGTATATCGGTTTTTTTAATGCTTCTCGTTGAAAAATATTATTATAGGGAAAATATATCATTTTATAGAAAAAAAATATGAACTAAGAGATGAATAACTTGTTTGCATTCGTGTGGTTTTGCAGATGAAATATCGATATGGTCTAGATGGCAGGTAAATAATAAAAGAATAAATCCTCTTAACATTCACAATTGAAGTAAAATAATATTAAATCAATTAAATGGCTATTAACTAATATAAATAATAAAATTAGCAGCATAAATTAAATGATAATTTATGATGACAGTAAATTACATCATTGTATTAACAATGTTTGCTAGCATTAATAGTTAATAAAATTATTAATATAATATAAAATTATTTCAATTTTGCAAAATTTTCATGGTATATTTGAACGACGTATGATGATTTCAACTGTCTTATCTGTTAATAGTGATTATATTGATGATATAGAATTAAGCGGACCGATTTATCTCGATATCCTCCTATGGAAATTTTTTCCTGAATTTAATACAACAGGATGAGTTTCGTTTTATTTGAGCAGTGTTGAAGAGAGCAAAAGATATTAGTGTATGGTTGATCGCATCCTAGCTTTTGCTGAGGATTTCATTTACGTTCGGTTCATTCCATTTGTTCCGGAAGCATGCAATGTAAATTTACGCCGGATGTAGCTTTCGAAATCAGAAGTGAAAGCTAGTGAAAACGACAAGTGAACGTCCAATGGATAAAACAATGTATATTTGTTATAGAAATGAGAGAAATTTCGTTTATCTGCTCGTTCGTTATCTGCATTTCTCATAGTTTCTTTCGCATAAATTTTATTCTGTATACTTGTCCTAGCAGATTCGGTTGCAATTGTTCAACTAATATCGTATTAAGATATAGCAAAAAGTACAAGTGTTAAAGAAATAGACGGTATATAAATCCGAAATATTCTAACTTTGTTTAAAATACAGTTAAAAAATAATCTAGGGGTTCTCCAGTTTAATAACATTAAATTCATTAAAAATTAAAGGATTACGTCGAGAATTATTCAAAAATTAACTTCTACAAATATATTTTTATCACAAATTTTAGAAAATAGTGTATATTTTAATGTCTTTCGTTAAGGAATTTGTTCTAAAAGAGCAATAAATCCTTTTCTCTGTGCCTCTCTTATTAATCCGTCATAAGAACAGAGAGATTGGTAGAAATTACTCCGCGGTCGATTGAATCGCACCCCATTGTTTACTCGCGAATTCGTGACAATTGCCGATATCGGACGAACATTGAGGCGACAGACGCGAATATAAAAGAGCGGACGAACAAAAACGCGGATCAAACCGGTGGTAGTCATCGCTGCGAAAAGAACGAGATTTCAAAAATCTCGACGTACCGCCATTACTGCCGACTGCGAATTTCATTTGAACGCGGCTTAGGGTCCTCGTAGTCTGGTCTCTCCTAATGAAGGCGACTTTTTCTTTTCCCCATTGCTCGTCCCTCTATCCTTCGAGCCCTATCCCTTCATTCTCCCGCGTTCCTCCTCGAGCCTGCGATTCCTTTTTTTCACTCTCGTTTCCCGGCGCCCTGTTTGCCCTGCATCCCTATCTCGGCTCCGCTCTTTGAACAAGACGAAGAGTACCACGAGATGAATGTTATCATCGCACCGCCAGATGCAGTTTGAAACGGCAACGAAAGAATCAGAATGAACAGAGACTACCCGGCATAATTAAAACCTGTACTAGTAGTCAGTGCGCCACGCATTTCGAAGATTAGAAATATATATATATATATATTAGTCGCTAACATTCTACTTATTTACTTTACGTACTTGTTAAAAGCTTGTTACTTGTTTTTCTCTGTGTTGTTTATTCAAATTTCAATTTAATCACTTATTCATTACAATATCTTATTTATTTCAATTATCAACATAGTTTTACCAGACTTTTATTCCGATATTTTCACACAGGATATCTTTAATTTTGATTTTAATTCTGATAAAATAGACAATAGATGACCATAGAAAGTTTGCTATACAAGCAATAACAAAGATTTAAAATTTAAAATAAATTTTTTTTTTGATATTAATAAATCCCCGTATAAATATTTTCGTAAATAATGAATCATGCACATATTTGAAGATCTGCATAAGAAAAGTGATTTGAATTATTGTATAAAGTTGAGGCAGCGATGAAAAGCGCGTTCATGTGTAGCGCACGATATTCATTTAAAGCGGATGCATTTCGATCCTGATGGCACGTAACATGTTGCCACAATTGAAACGGAATCCGACTTGGTAACAGTTTTATCGAATTGCGGCCGTATGTTTCGAGTAATTAACGCGTTCATCGCGCGGATGGGATTCGAGGGAAACTCGATTAATTGCGTGCGAAGCGGCAATTTCGACGTTTGAATCACGATAAAATCCATTGAGCCGCGAAAGTAAGCCGCCATGTCTCTGTTATAATTTTCAATTAACTTTGGTGAATTGTTCACGCATCTCGAATGGGATAAAAGAAATACATTACGATGATAATATAATTTCGCTGTATTTATCTTTTAACGATCTATTTCGCAATTGATTCACAGTCTCATGAAAATCTTATCTCAGGTACATATTTTCATCATAATTTTTAATGTAAAGTTTTGTTTCTTTTATCATCCGCGTAATTTCAAGTTACAGACAAGTAATATTAAGGATAAGTGTTTTTATTCTTATGCAAAGAAATATATAGACATATTTATTTACTACGGCATTTCAATTTCGCGTAGGAGAAAAGTTTCAAAAGTTATCGTAAAATTTCGCTTCCCCCGGAATATAACAAAACAAGCGCGTGTGGCGCGAAAATATCTCGGCAGTGCATTAAACAACAAATCATATCCCACGAGACATCTAGGCGAAAGCAACGCCAACGGGGGGATGGCTACCCTCCAGCGCAATCTCAATAAAGCACGCCGGGGAGAGTTGCCGTTTATTTCAATTCTTCAGCGGTTAAGACACGTTAAAGTGAGGGCAAGCACCGCGTAAATACGGCGATTCGCACAGTCGACTGATTATTTGCAGCCAGAATTCTCGAGAACCTCGCCAAATTGTACACCCGGGAATTAAAGCCGCGCCGTGGCTCTTCCCCTTTCCTTCTCGCTCTCTATCTAAAGTTGATGGGAGACGGGAAATAAAATCGCGGGAACAAAGATTTTCCCCGCGTCTAATAATGATATAGGATATCAAATAAGCGTCGCCGGATAAACGCTATACTGAAATCGCTTTCAGATTGCGGAGAACTTTCGAGGGAATGATGCGGACGAATTAACTCGTTTTCGGGCATTATCTTTTCCTCACTCGCCATTAAACGGCACAAATAAGGACAGAAAATATTTGGGGCTCGTAGAGCGGAGTTTTCCCGGATGTATTTCCCCGTTACTGTAGTTGACGTTATCGCACTTTTACTAATGATCCTCTCACGCAACCCGCTCACCCCTTGTTTGTTTCACGAAACGTCATTAGCATCTGGTGGATGGGAAAAAGGAGGAATGCTTTCTGATATCTTACATCTGGCGAGCATTCGGTGCCAAAATATTTCTCGCCACGTCTTTCGCGACAGTCGTTATTCGACTAAATCAGTTTAATGTTATTAATCATATAAATATCGATTTGGTTTAATCAAATTTATTGAAGATGCTTAATTTTTTATCGTCAATAAATTTCTATATATTTTATTTATGCAAACAATAAAAATCTATCTATTACTCTCTCTGTAAGCTATTAAAGTTTAATTTTTCAAATTCCACAACAATGGAAGATGAATGATCGATTATGAACGATGGCATATATTGTTATTGCAAAATCGCGTTATATATTTCCACATATATGTATATCGAAAATACTTCGTGTACGCCATGAATGTGTCACGGAACGTGCAGCAAAATTTAATTGCATTTTTGCACAGGTCCAGGCAACCGTAGAAACGCACTCATTTTCCCGCATGGCACGCTCATGCGAGGGATAAATTCAAGATATGAGTGTCGACGTACGCTGATAAATGTGTTTGTGGTAGAAGACACGCTCAGAATATGGAGCAAGAGATATACTATCAGTATAATAAATCGTTTCTGGCTTGGCATTCGCCTTGCTCACTTCGGGGACCTATTTCGGCGCTGTCATTTAAATACAGTTGCAAATTTAGATGTAGCACGCGAGTAATGTGATAACAGAATTATATCTTAAATTTGGATATATAAACTCGGTATCTATTGTAATTGAAAATAAGTAAGAGCATTGTCGAAATTACTTCAAAATTATAACGTTATTATTTGTACAATTAAAATAAAATAATAGCCATTTTTTATTGGCCATATAGACAGACAATTTCAGTCACACTTTCGGATGATATTAAAATTTAATTTGTAGCCTATATTGCTTCACTTTATTTATCAGCCCAATGAAATCTATCTTTATCAGCAAATTTAAATGCATCATGCCGCATTATACATACAGCATACTACTGAAATTATCTATTCCCTCTTTCTTTTTCATTTACATATATATATATATAATTATTCATTTATATATATATATATATATATATATAATATATCGACTTAATCTAATAAAGAAATCTAATATATGAATATTCATAGCGTTAATGTGACAATCTCTATAAGAGATCTCATAAATTACTAATATCAATATTTAATTAAAATTCAATAAATAAAATAAAAGTATTTTCATTTTTACTACATCCGTTTATTAGCCGAAAATATTAGTTTAATATAGCTGCTAAATTTGATAGTTAGATTGAATAAGATTTCAGAAAACAGATTCCGATTTATATAGATCATCCATTTATTTAAACATTATATAGATAATTATACATAGTTATTTATATAAAGTAACTAATGAATATATTATTATGTGTATCCCGAAAAATACATTTATAGTGATAATATAATCATGGTGATAAAAAATAGGACAAATAAATAGAATAAAAAAATTTTTATTATCTTTTTCGATATTAATATTCGCGATATAATGTTCTTTTCTCTTTAAAATTTTCAACTTTATTAATCGAAGAATTTATAAAAGAAAGAAGTATAGAGCGGCAGTTTCACGATACCTTGCATAGTTCGATGATCGCGACACGTAACTGAAACACGTACACGCATACGCTCGACCGCGAACAAAAGCGGAAAAAAGAGCCTTGAAAAAAAGGGCCACGCTTGAGCGGTGTCAATGTTTTCGGATTCGGCTCGATGGCGGAAAAAAAAATAAACCCATCGCGAAGGCCGCGCCTGCGGGAGACACGCCGGTCCGTCAGAAAAGAGTCAATCTCGCAGAAGGTACAACGTCGATAATCGGCCAAAGACTTGGCTTTTCATCGTCGTGAATTCGGGGGAGGGCGCCCGGATATTAAATCAGCATCCCCCTCGTGCGCCGGTCGACGGTTTTTGCCGACGTTGTGCGGTTTCAGCGACGCCGAGCATCGATACGCCACCGCCGCCTCTCAAAGCCCGGGTTCTTCACGCCTCTGCGCCGAAACAATTGCAAGCTCGGAAGCTCGTTCGGGCGTGAGATAAACTGGAACCTGTTGCGGAGCAAGTCCGGACGTGGAGAGAGAAGGGCAAAGAAATTTGATTTTTCGGAGCAGGGGTGGTCCACCGGGTCGCGTCACGTGTATCGTTCGAATATACTTCGAGTGCTCTAGATTTTTAAAAAGGATCCGATGAAAACATACTTTTAAAACCAGAGGCTCAAACTCATTCCGCAAATGTACAATTTCGAAATATACAAATTACACGATATCGGAATCTAATAAAGCGTGTTTACAAATAAATGTAAGAATATTTTATTAAAAATTAATAAGAGAGAAATTTTTTATAAGACGATATTAATACGAAACATTCCTCGTATGTTATCGTTTGCGTGCACGGTGAAGTGTCTACTATTTCACAAGACAACACACATTCCGAATTCAAAGTTGCCACGAAGACAGACGTAACGCTATTTAAACCGATCCGACGCGTCTAGTATCGGCAAGCAGACGGTGTCCCGCGTTTGAATAGATGCAGGTACAAACCTCTCTCGCAGCTGCAACACCGATCTCTCGTCGTGATAACAAACTGAACGAGACCCAACCACCTTAGCGAGCTGGCAACGTAATGCAGCTGCGCCGAATGCTACATAAATTCGTACACGTCCGCGGTGAGAATCTAAATTTCCATTCTTTATCGCGTAATATTAAATATACATGCGAAAAGAAAGATTAAACCTCGCATGCCTGTGATAAAATTTTAATAACAATAGACGAGATATCGCACGAAACAAAATATGTTTATTAGTATAAATTACATACGATTTCGTTCTTCGTTCGGGATAGTCGTCGTGAAAGGAACATCCTAAGTAAGTTCGTTTTAGAAAACGTGACATCTTCACGATCGTGTCATCGCGAGACGCTAATTCTGCTGAGAATACGATGGCACGTTCATCCGCGACACGAAAACGCTACGGAGTGACGAACGAGGACGCGTGAGGCGTGCGTGAACAGGTGCTTGAAGAAGGATAATATGCCGAGAACTTACTAGGTTCATATGCGCGACGACGCGTTCTACTTCAACTGATGCCAAGTCGCATACCGATCGACGACGAGTCTGACAGGAGACGTAAAAACGACTTTATGCTGAAACTTTTCGTTTCGAAGGCTCGCTCACATTTTTCGCTTACTCACGAGATTTAATTAAGATAATAATGACGGATTAATTGTTCACTAACTTTATTCTTCTTTTATAAGACCGGTTATTCGGATCAATTATAAGACGAAGATCGAGTTTTAATTTTTTTCTCAAATATATTTTTAAAGACATTCAATTTCTTCATTTTCTAATTTTATATTTTATGACCTTCAAAAATGTTTATGACCCTACTCTGTTAAATATTCTTTGTTACAACATATATAATATTCGTCCTTCATACTATATATAATATATACATGTATATCATACACACGTATATAACTCAGATATTTTTACCAATTTTTTTATTTGATATGTCATTAATATTTTATATTCTTCGCAGAACTCACGTAATTATTTGCGCTTCTTCTATTTTTCCCTTTCGAGAGCGATGTTGCTAACTCACCTGTAACAGAAAAAATATGTACAATTAAATGCGATGTGATCAAAAGCAAATATATATTTTTTGTTATATTAAAATAATGTTCATAAATAAGTTCAACGATATCGGAAATAGAAAAAAAATAAGAGCAATCGGACGGAGACGGAACAAAGATTAAAAAATTGATGTTATATATCACATAACATTAGATTTCAATGTAACGATTAATATTTATAACATGTACTTATGCATCCACATCTCTGTGACGTAACGTTAATATCTCTACGGGCATGTTTCATATATCGGGCGCATAGGTCGGCACAGAGGCTATCGACTATCGGCTCGGTACGATAGTCAACGACGGAACGCGACCTCCGGATTGTCCCGCGGCGATGTATGTATCGACGTGCGGCAGATATATCGGCTTCCGCGCGAGCCGTCACGGTCCTTCGAACGATGCCATTACACGCGCCACGTGTTCAGAATTGGATCTTTGGACGTCACGGGCTCGCATCCCGTAATTTATCAGGGAGTCGCGGCCGGTAATAGGGTCACTTGCCAACACAAAGCGCCTGGACCAATCGTTCCTACCGTTCGAAATCCGCGAGAGACTCCGTAACTGATTGTTAAAAAAGAATAAAAACGCCGTCCGAGTTCCTTTTCTCTTTCCCCGCTCGTACGAAATTACTTTTACACGGCGCGGGATCGATACTCTCGATACCAAATTATTTCTAATGCAAACGTACGTTTCACGCTATCCTCGCGATTTTCGGATTCCACGTATCGTAAATCTTGATTTTATTTTTAGTAATTCCTCTTTTATGAGCAACGGATTACGACCGTAAACGAGCCTAAAATTACGCTCAGGCACCGGCGATAATAATTAAGCCGGAAGAAATTTTTCTTCAAAATTGATTAGTAGATATAAAAAATAGACTTAAAGGGAAAAACATGTGTTTGTGCATATTTACGTGCAATGAAACGTAATCTGCTCATAAAATAAATGGATACGTTATCGCGGTGCGTTCGTAAATTAAAGATACCTTTCTGAAAAAAAAGATATAATTTACATACGATTGTAACGTTATAATTATTGTGCCACGCATGAGTAATCGAGATACGCGAATTCGCGGATAATCTAGCGCGCGGACCCTTATTGGAAGCGGATCCTTATTGTGTTTGCGCATCGTGATGTTAGACTATTGTGGACTATTGCCCCAGGTGTTTGATGACCCAGGCGGTCTTTAGACGTCACTCGATCCATAGCTCGTAATTCATCAAAGGCACTGTGCGTGCGCTTTGACGTAAAGCTGATAGATTGGCGTGTACTTTGTGGCGGAGTACCTAAGCTACGTCAAGGTGGTTGTGTGCTCGTTGAAGGAGCAGATTCGACTTTAGTTTTATTAGAATCGATCAATAGGCGCGATTGGCCTTCGGTCAGAATTAATTTATATTTAAAGAGTTGAGAATTAAAAATAACTAATATATCATTTGTTTATTTTTGTTAACAATAATTATAATAAATTTGCTATAATTTCATAAAAAATGTTTTTAAAATATAATAAATTATTTAATATGTATTTAAAGATAAATTTATTATATATACAATTAAACGTGTCCAACACACAAAGCTGCGATAAATATTTTTGATCGCGAAAATATGATGAGACGCTAAAAAATGGAAACATTTATATATAATGTATAATAAATTAGTAAATGAAATGTTATAATATAAACTATTATAACATTTCATTTACTAATTTATTCATTTGAGATCATACGCTTATCTCTTTGGCTTGCGTTAATTTGAGTGTTAATATTTTAGCAAATCCGAAATTCGGTTTGGAGCAAAACCTGGTAATTAGTCCCGGAATACATCGTAAGGTAATTTCCAAATGAGGAATATGCTTGCACGAGACTTGTTTATGACTAACGGGGAAATGTGCGCGTACAACGTATGCATGGAGCAAATTATACTTTGAACATCATAGTGTGGCTAGAGATACAATACTGTATTATTGCGTTTATATGATATGATAAATCACTTTTCGATCTATCACTGAATATACGTACATATTTAAAAGTAATATCTTTTATACAAAGATCTCTTTTATATACAAAGATTTCTTTATCAAAGGAATGTGCAAACAAAACTATTATTGTTTTTCTCGATTACTGTAACGAAAAAAAAATTTTATATTATTCCCATTTATTTTCTCCCAAATAAAACTTCTCTTTCGTTTTTTCTATAATATCTTATCTATCATTACCAAGCTCGTTCAATAAATTATATTCATATCACATCTCGCGTAAAATATTCTTTGACGCATGATGCGTGTTGAATTAGCGAGAATGAAATGAAATTTACTTACGCGAAGGAGAGAAGAGAAAGAGTAAATATCAGTCTCGCGATTCTCAGGATTTCCTACTTCGCTTCTGCATTAAAGTCGGCGACGTTACGGCAAGAGAGAGAAAGAGAGAGAAAGAGAGAAGGAGAAAGAGAAGTCGTATAATTCCCTCGTATAATCCATATATCCGCTGCCTATCTATTCTCGGATTGTTACATCTGACTCCGAGGTGATTCAAGCAAGGGGTACTAAAATCGGAGAAGATATTGCGCCTTGTAAATCGACTACGTCCTGCCAGATGGATTATGCTCGTACTCAAGGAGCTTACGCGCTGAGTTAATAATTCGAGTTATAAATCATTGTTGGCGGACGGATTCTATCGCGTCCCTCCCAATATTCTTCATTATTCGCCCTATTACGAATTTAATTACTGGATCGCAAACACACAATTACGAACACCACATTTAATTAAATCGCGGTTTACATCGAAATTCGCTCAGCGATATGTTTTGCGATACATCATGGCGACAACAAATGTCACTTTGCGATTATATCATAATGCTCGAATTTTATTGCAAATTTATTAGAATATTGATCTATTGTAACACATGAATTCAGTAAGAGCGGA
Source organism: Formica exsecta (assembly GCF_003651465.1). NCBI lineage: Eukaryota > Metazoa > Arthropoda > Insecta > Hymenoptera > Formicidae > Formica > Formica exsecta. The sequence continues at coordinate 2,936,102 of NW_021848556.1, forward strand.
ACTCTGTCATAATATATTCCTTTATCGTGTATATTGCGTATGTTATCATGTATATCACATCATGCATATCATATCATGTATATTATCACGTACATCGCGCTTAATTAATGCATTCACCATTTTAGCATGCTGCATATTATGATATTTCACGGTATATATTATAATAGCAAAATGTTAAACTATATTATTATTTTTGATATAGAAATTTATTCGAACAGCAGTCTTTTTAAGTAAATTTATCATCGCGCAGAGAGACAAAAAAAGAAACAGAAAGACAAAGGAGAAATTGCTTCAGTTGCTAAACTGCCGTCTCTCTTCTCTCGTATATTCAGACATTTAGGCAAGTTCACTAAAGTGCGAATAGCCAAAAGGAATGTCGTATTAGGTCGGAAAGTTTCTGTCTCGCGGTCGGCATAAAGTACAGCGCAGACATACCCCCTTAAAACCGATCCCTGCTGAATACAATTATCTACGAGATACGGGGGCGGAGAACAGTAAATGGGATTCTTCACCGGAGAACTAAGAGCGAAACCCATCATCTTGCTAACGGGTGTTCGATTCGTAGGAAAGTTGAGCCGAGATAGTATTTCATTCTCGAATAAACTGTCGGCGGGGCTGCCTTTCGCGTTAAACACCAGGTACAGATATTCCTTCAAACGCGTATATTACAATCTTTTTCGATACAATTTCACCAGTAAAAGAGAAGTATAAATTATTCGAACAGTTCGTACAATATGTCGTAATGATGCAATTTCAAAGACAAATTATACAAATGTTTATGTATTTATAAATATGCATACACTCCAGAATTTTTATCGAAATTCCAGGTGACATACCTGTCGTTTAATACCTCAATTTTAACAATCAATTTATCTAGATTTTGAAATAACATTTTCATCCTGTTTGAACAATAATAAAAAATCGTTTTGATTATTCCTATGAAAGCCGAATTTAATTATTTCGATTGTGTCCGAGGTTTACAAACGCTGATATGCAACAGAACAAAATTTTTGGTCCAGATTTATTTTTATTTGCTTAAATGCTTTTGTTTTCGTTAAATTATCGATGATTGATATACACACGTCTCTTATCTATAGATAGCTCTCAATCGCTCGCCATTAAGCTCTCAATGCTGGATTGGCGAATTGAATCAGCCCAATTCTTGATTAATTGTACGAACAGAGGAATATAACGCGTAACGCTTTTACGCCGCGATATGAAATATTTCCATATCCGCACTGTCGCAAAGCATCGTAATGACGTTACCGCAAAGCGGCGCAAAGGGCGCCGACAAATTGCGCTCGTGGCACCACGCGATCCCAGGCGACAGAATAACAACGGTGACGAAGTTTCGCGTTCTATGTCGATTAAATATTCCACGTTATAACGCGCCAATCTGGCGTTGCAAGTCGATTCTCTCGTCGTTATACACGCTATTTCGCGCGCGAATCGTTTTTCCACGATAGTGGAGTTTCGCGAGGGACATAACTCCCCTCAGCGTTACCGACGATGTTTTTTAGACGAAGAAATTGCTCGCGGGAATAAACCCTGGTACGTGTGCGCGAGCCAAGCAGATCTTTTTTTTTTCTCCCTTTTCCCTCTCTCGGGACTCTCCCAGAAAGTTCGCTGACGGAAAAATAACATCAGGTTCCGATCAATCGCGTATATACGCAATGGCATTTCGTGAGCGTGCCATAACGACCGGAAATGGTGTATTTGATTGTGAGATTTCTCGCAGAACCTTTTCCAGATTTCTGCGTGATCTACTCGTTTATTTTATTCGCATACAAGATGCTCCTGACATCTCGGGTGCTTGTACATCAGTAGGTTCATCCACAAATTAATATATGCAACATTATTTTTAAAAATGTAAATCTAGGATCGATAGTTGACAGATGTATATGTCAATAGTCAGAACAATAATGATATAAATCCATGCCCTTACTTTAGACAAAGTATCACATATTTATTTATATATGTGAATTTTTCTTACAAATTATTGATACAATCCACTTATTGTTTTATTTTCTATGTGCATTCTTATATATCTCGTGCAAAAAAAGATTCGAAGTTGTGCCGTTACGTATGATATTTGGCACATTATAAACTTTTATCAAAATCGTAGTTATATCTGTCACACAAACATTAAAGTCACGTGAACAAAGTGAAATCCCGCAGTTTGAAGTTGATGAATCCGCTTTGCATTTACTGCATTACTTATAAATGCGCGATATGTTGTTGATTAGCTCCAATTTTTGCCATATACAAAGATTCGACCGATGTCAACTAACAAGGAACCTTCGGCAACGCGAAAATTCAAAAAAATCTGAAACTTTGCATAATTATAGAGTAGTAATCCCTAATAACGAAACGATTTTTTGTTGGTGCTAAAAATCTGTTTCAGGGGTGAAAATAACCCCTTAGAAAAAATCGGTTTTTACATTTGAAAGCGAATATTATTGAAACAAAAAGAAATATGAACAAATTTTTTAAACAAAAGTTTTATGGTTTCAAATGTACTTTAATATAATTTGAAAATTTTGTACTTTACAATGGCGTATCTGGATTTTAAATTTTTCGAAATATTCCCACCACTCAATATTTTTCTTTGATATTTTGAAAAAATTTTCAAATTATATTAAAGTACATTTGAAACCATAAAACTTTTGTTTAAACAATTTTTTCATATTTCTTTTTGTTTCAATAATATTCGCTTCGGAATGTAAAAACCGATTTTTTCTAAGGGATTGTTTTCACCCCTGAAACCGATTTTTAGCACCAACAAAAAATCGTTTCGTTATTAGGGACTACTACTCTATTATTATGCAAAGTTTCAGATTTTTTTGAATTTTCGCGTTACCGAAGGTTCCTTGTAAGTCAATTACGCGAAACAAATTTCGTTAGCATATCCGTCGACGGGATATAGAAGAAAGTATAAATTTCGTTTGTTCGTAGCGGATGGCGTTCTGGAAACACCAAAAAGAACTGATTTACATAAACTTCCGTCATCGCGCGATAACGCGGCATGACGATGTTGAATTCGTAAGATTCATATCGTACAAATATAGGGACAGTTACCAATACACAGACTTAGACACAGACATGCTGCCACGAGACGATGTACGCTTTCCTTCCGCGCGCGATAACTTAGCTATCTCCCCAGAGTCTCGAGAATCTCCCATGAGAAGTTTCGCAGAAGCACGAGCGATTATCCGAGCTGTTCCCTCCGATTGTGGTAAGCATACGGAGACATGAATGTACGAGCATGTCCCGTCATGCGCATCTATAAACTAGGTTATAGATACCCGGAGAGATAAAACGCAAGAGGAGCGAGGGATAGCCGGTTATTAAGCTCGCGCTGTATTACGTAATTTAGCGCGTTGATAACCGCGCGGCTATCCGCGTGAAACACACCGCGGAAACTTTGACGTGATCAGATCTATGCGACAGTATAAAGAAACGTCAGTCCGTCTATCTTCCCTTCGCCAAATCAGTCTTCAAGATCTTTCCGCTTAAATTCATAGAGTCTTAAAATCTACACATCTTCATTTAAGAGTTAAGCTTATGCGCGTTTTTCATATATCTCTTGGATATTTTACATATATACTTTCTTTTAAAAAAAAAAATTAAAAAAAGGAAGTGAATTTTATTCTCACAGAACACAGAGTGAGTACTATAATATTTGACAAATATGTGAGTAGTATCCTAATTTGAGTCGGGTAATTTTAACCATGTCTGAGAAAGGAAGGATTAATATTAAATTCGCAGATTAGAATATCCCCCTCTTCCTCCCCTCCAAGATTATACGTTGCTTGAATTTCGTGCGGCTCGTGTCGCAGTCGTATAACGGTGGAAAGGACGGTGGCTGAAAAAAAATTTGTACGCCAGCGTGCGGGCGGGACATTTACATGCAAATCCTGTATATTGTACAATAGTGTCATACACGGGGGGCTGCCGTGAGCTGAGGGAACGGTGGGGAGTGGGGGACGCGAAACGCGCGTTAAGTTTATGCCTAGCGCGGAATTACCTAGTTTAACACGTTGATAACCCCGCAGAATCTGCCCGCTCCTCTTTAACCGCGTAAAATGCAGAGATCGTTTCACTCGCCCCTTTTACACGAATCGTCGTATACGTATATATTTTTCGGCGACGATGGCATTGTCATTTAGGTATACCTGTCTTCCCCTCCCCTCGCCCTCCCCCCCCCTCCCCACACACACATACACGTACCCGTACATTCAATTCGAGCTAATGGGTTTTTATCTGACACGATTACGCGATCATTCGCCGAAATTACTTTTTGTTCTGTTCCATGACTGGCAGATCGGATGAAAATTTAAGCTCATCAGCGTCATCAACGAGATCGAGATATTTGGTTGATCTGAACGATTTTGTAAAAAGAGAACATGAAAAGTCTTCCTACACGCTGTTATTCTAGTTCTTTTCGTAAAATCCGTAAATAAATTATTGGGCTGTTGCTTGGCAATTGATATACTGCTTAACGTGATAACTGCTAACTAATTATCTCGAAATAAATACGATTGCTTAATATCACCGACGCACAAACTTTGCGCCGGGAATCCCGTGGGAAATTTTCATCGCGGTCAGCGAATAAACTATATTCTCTATACGTCCCGCCGTCGAGGGAACCTCTCGTTTGGGCGGTTGATATCGGTTTTGACATTTGTACGTCGCGTTCATCAGCAATTTTCATCGCTCGCATCAAACGTCAAACAAGTTTCGTCGAATTATCCAATTTTTATATCATTCTTGTCGCTAATATTGTACCTTCAAAAAATTTGAAATTGCGAAGTCATCCAATAAAGCTGGATCCGCCTATATTTGCTTTCGTAAAGTATTTTTATACATTTAATAAAGGTACGTGCAAACACTATACGTGTAAACGCTATAGGACAGAAGAGAGCAAAAAGAGATTTTTTTCTAGAAAAAGAGAACATTTTTTTCTAGAAATTTAATTTCAATATATTTCGAAAGATCATAAAGAGCGCGAGCGTACAAAATTTAAATAATAATTACAAGAAAATTTACTATAAAGATGTTACGGATAATATAGGCAGAGCATGGAGAGAAAAAAGATAAACATATATATTGTACAAAACTTTATTTATACTTTATAATAAATCTCATGAAAATCGAAAAAATATAGAGATCAATCTATCGTCATAAATGACTCTTATTGCTCGCAGATGCAATTCTTGTTAATTTTTTATCGAGCGCGAACGCGAGTTATCTCTGATCAATTCCTACTATTCGGGTTCTAGTACGACAGATGATTCGATAAACTAACACTTCCTGGCCACTATCTCCATTTCTATTGCGCTTCCAATGTTAATATGGAAACTCTTGACCTATTTATTCAATTATAATAAATTGAAGCTGGGAACAAGACGCGTTGATTTTCCTACGGTTTAGTCGTAGTCAATCAATCACCGACGCACAATTTCACGTTCAGAATAAATAGTAAACCGATATTAATTAGGTATTTCGAAGATAGGAAAAAAACGGAGGATTTTTACGACGATTTTCGAGAATATAACCCGAATTTTCTATCATAACAAATGGTTTTTTTTTTTTTTTTTTAACACGGTATCGAATACACGATGTTCATTGCCTTTTCGTTCGCGCGACCGTTTTGTGTAAATAGTCTACGTATATCGATGATTATATCTCCCGGTGTATATTCCGCTAGATCATTTCGTCGAGTATCCCGAAATCCCGAAGCAGATTGCACATAGAAGCGGAATGTTATATTCCGCGGCATAAATTGCGAGCGTTGTGAGTGGCCGTACCGCATATATCGAAGGAGGGGAC
>NW_021848556.1:2942064-2957244 GCF_003651465.1 Formica exsecta
ATCTTCCTACGGTTTAGTCGTAGTCAATCAATAATTGATCGTGCATTTAAAGTCCGTAAATCACGAGAAAAATTGAGGTACCTTAAATCAATTTCCACCTGAAAAATAACTAGCTTGTACTCGCGCCCTGGAGTCGCACGCTATAAAACTTTAATATTTTTCAGAGAAGTTTACAAGCCAAGTTGTGATATTGTCTGAAGTAAAATTTGATATAAAAGCAAGAGAGAAGAAAGCTTGAAAATAGAATATAGAGATTGTTTTTGTTAATGATTTTGACAGAGAACTATTTATAAATATAATTAATTGATGAAACTTGGTTTATCAATGAATTTAGATTAGATATTAAATTTATAGATTAATTATAGAGAGCTATATTTAACTTTTAAAATTAAAATACATCATTGTATCTGCAGCTAAAATAATATTTAATACTTTTGAAACAAAGCCGACATACAAAGAGAGATAGATTTTATTGTAATTTATTCTCCGTTGCACAATCGCAGTCGCATATGCGCATTCACTGAAGTACTGAAGCACGCCACAGAACTCGGGATTTCGCTTTGCCGTGGCGTAAACTAGGAAGAAAAATGCGAAAAGTAAGCAGGAATGGCGCCGTATACAACGTTTAGTGGAGAAAGAAAATTCGGGCAAGTGGGGGATTGCCTCGCGAACGTTTCCGCCAAATAGAACCTTTGTTCCCCGTTATTCGAAGCTTTACAATAATCTCGCAGATGTTTTGCGTAGTATGATGAGAGAGATCGACCTTCATACACAAAAACGTTTACTCGTCCTCATAGTTGCGCGGGTATCTTGACAAAAAAATTATAATTTTTTGAACTTTTATATTATAATGAGAGAGTAGAAGCAGACAAGCAACGATAGTAAAATATTGCTTATAATTTATTATCGTTCTTTAATAATTTTTTTATTTTGCGATTAAAATATATCATTTATCCGAAAAGCTTAAGCTTCGACGCAGTACATTTTTTTTTATCAATACCTACATGTGTGAAATCTGTTTAAAACTATATACAAAAAATTATTTAAAAATTAAGATTCTATTGATAGATATTAGTGAGGCTTAGCCTATTGAAACTCAAGTATCATCTCACTGATGCTAAATAAGTCCCTAATTAAATATTGATCGATTCCTCGAAAAGCGCATTGCCGCTGTTGATTACCGCGGATATTTCGTATTATATATATTTCCCACGAAATTTCTCTCCTTATCAGCCTCGTCGCAACGATGTTTACAACTTCCGCGTGATTGCGACGATAAACGAGCTCCATTCGCCTATCGCGCGCTCGCCGGGCGGGAAAATTCCGGAAGATCTACTCGATCGCGTCGGCAATCTTTTTCCCATCGTGGCCGTTTTCGCAATTCGCGCGGACGATAGGTACGCGCGCAGAAGAACCGGATAGCGATCGTCTGCGGCTTAAAGGATCGTTAGCATCGTCGTTCGCGATGTACCGGAGTCCCCGACTGTCGCTGCCATAACTTTGCCATTATCCGACTTGGCAACTTTCAGACTCGGTCGCTCAGTTTTCCCTTCGACTTCTGCTCTTTCTCTTTCTCTATCATTCCTTCTCTCTCTCTCTCTTGATGTGGATGGACATTTTATGATATTTGCCGGGTGAAAGCGTACGCGAGACAAGAGAATGAGGGAAAGATATTGTCCGCAGGCAAACGCCGCCAACTCGCGCAAGTTCGCCGACTAGATTTCGCGTATAATCTGATTTTTACATCGTCGGTGCTGTTCAAACTTGGACATTATTGTCGTATTCACGTTGCAAGCGACGACATCGCGTTTATTCCGAATGACCGAAAATCGTTCTCTTCGCGGTTCTTCGAGTTTTAAAAAGCATTCGTTCTTTTAGCGTTCGTGTCGCGCACAAATTTATGTCCGATGGCGCTCTATTTTCTTTCTCTCTTTTTCTCTTGCGGTTGAAGCTTCGACGTGAATGCGAAAAATACGAGACGATCTGAACATTCGATTCGCGAACCGACGTAGAGACGCGTGTTTTCTTATCGCGCGCTTTCTTCGTATGCTTCGAAACGATTTTTGCCGATAGCAGACCTGAAAGATTTCTATTTCAACCGACAAATCGTTTTCGAATTTGTGATACGGTTCAGAAAGACAGAGAGATTCGATAAAACAGTAATATTAACGAGATAAAAAAATTTTAATCAAAATCAAAATTAATAATCGTGGATAAATATATACATATAGATACGACAGATTTGAGTGTCCATTAAAAATCTCTTCGGCTTCTGGTGTTACAAGTTATAATTAACATAATAAAAAGAAAAATGAATTTAATTTCAAAATACTATTACAACGATATATAAATAAATCTTGCGATTGAGATTATTAATGTACTCATCGTAGTGCTATTTTAGCGAACTCTATACCTCGTGTATCGATTATTCTTGCTATCGTCGATCGTGCCGTATTATTGTATAGACTGAATAATCCACAGCCCGTCTATCAACAGAAGAGTCCTACCGTGATAGGCTATCAACTCTAAGGAGGATACCTCAGGTGTTTCCTGGGTTTATTCGGGCCACCCTTTACTCTTGAATGGGTAAGGACGCCAACCCAGAGAGCTTCTTCTGCCATAAACTTCAGGCTCACGTAGCCGAACTCATGCCACTCTCTGTATAAATCGCGTGCGCTCGTCTATCGTCACTCGCGATTCATTCACGATCCTTTCTAGCCGGGGTGTGATATACTCTATATACATCCGAAAATCTCAAGCGAGAAATTGGGCACTTCACTCACAATGTATGCAAGATAGTGAATGGAAACAAAATTATATATCAAATAATTTCACTTGTCAAACAATTTCAATTGTAAAATTAAAAATATAAATGTGATTTATATATATGCTACGATATTGATATTATTTTATAAAATAAATTCTATACTTTTGTTTCATAATTCTAAATGTATAGTAAGTAAACTTTCCTTGCATAGTATAAAAAAAAGGAAAATAAATATAGCTACAATAAGTACGTACAAAATCATTATACGCACTATTATTGGGAACACTCTCTCTCTCTCTTTCTCTTTCCTTCTCATCAAAGTTGCACGTTAAACGAAGTGGGTTATAAAGAGAATGTTTCGATCTTCCGAGCTGATATCCAACGTAGGCATTCGACCGTTAATATGGAAGTTCCAGAGAGAATCCTTTAGATTGATACAGTGGTTTATTTCTGCGAATAGTCGCTATAAATCGTTATACTAGCTGAATCCCTGTTTTATTTCGCACAAATGAGATTTGCAAAACCTCAGATCTTAATGTACACATGGTAAATGCAAGTATTTAAAGTATTTTTTTAAATTTATAGAAAAATCAATATTTGAGTGTATTATAAGCGCGTGTTTGGATAAAAATTTTATTTTTCAATAGTCAAGTATATTTAAAACAAAAAAACTCGATTAGATGTTATTTTATATAAATGTGTCAACTTTACGCATAGGATTAGTATTAATGCTTGAAAATTACGGTCAATATTCTCTCTGTCTTTCTTTACAATTAATAATAAATATCTTAACACATTCGATGACCTGTCTGCGACGAGCGCGCACTGGCTCGATGTAATGTAAAGATGGACTTTAATCCAATTTTCTTTTCTCGCTACCGGTTTTTGTTCCGGTCTTCAACCTCTTAGACGCGACGCATCTTTCAACATTCTCATCCTTCAAACACCGCTCTCCATTTCCCCAGTCCTCATTTCCCGCTCCTTCTATTTGCTCGCTCCTCGTTCTCTGTTTGCGCGACCTTAATACTTCCGTAATACTTCCGCGGCGCTGCATGATTTAATATGCCTAGCTTTATGTTATTTTTTTCGGATGGACTGAATGAAAATTATACGTCAACAAATGTTAACGTTTCCGATGTAATCTTTTTATTTTCGCCGTATTTTTCAAGGAACATTCTCTTCGTGCACATAATTTATAATAAGCTTGTGCAAGATATGTTATAATTTTTTGTAATTTATCTCGGATACGATCCTAAAATTTGGACGAGAATAATAATTTAGAAATAGAATAATAATTTTAATAATAGTTATTTCGAAACTAGGACATCGATTACTTAATTTCATAAACGACTGAAAGTAATTTTAGTATTTACTTTTACATTAAACTTTGCGCACAAAGTCCGATATCCTATAAGTAATAAAACTTGATTAATTAATTTTAAACTTTTTCAAATATAAACCTAACTTGTAAAATTTAATTTTTAACGCTTTAAAATAAATTTCTCAAAATTATCAATATTTTCATAACACGCAAGTAAAATTATAATGCTTAGTAAAAAAAGTAATAATAAAAAAAATTCTTATAAGCTGTATCTTATTAAATTACTTTATTCTTATCTCTCTATTTAATGTAAAATTAATGCCAATATTTTAGTCATCTTTTTTTATATAGCCAATAATTTTCAGCTCTTCACAGATTGTAAATATTCCTCAACATAATATTTTTGTTACTTATCTTATTAAAGCTTTAAAAGAAGTTTTTCTCTGTTTCAGAGAAAAAGAATTTTATATTATTATCGTCACAAAGGAATTAAATGAAGCAAGTACTGTTATAAAAGATTTAATGTTAATTTTAACTTTTTATTTTAACACTCAGATAAAATTTAATATCGACATGCAAGTTCTACCCTCTTTCAATTCTTTCAATAATCATACGCATTTTTTATTTAATTATGCAACAAATAATCACTTATCAGTAGTTCTATAATCATTAATTACATTGACATTTATTATCCAAAAAAAGCATATAAACATATTGCTCTTTAATTTCGAAGGACCAAAGACAATGTCGTAAAACTCTTTTCTTACGTTTCTTTTTTCCCTCTTTATACCTTTTTTATACCTTTACGCATTTTTAATCGCCACTATTATCGCGATCGTTTCCGACACCCTTTCTTTTTTTTCGCGGTGGAAGCAAGACATAACTTTCGGCATCATTACCACCACGGAAATTTTCTGGTGCTTAATGCGCCAGTTCGTGACGAACAGCCGAAAGTCTCCTGATAAGACAAACTTTCTTTGACGTCCTGTACGATAGTACGAGCCGCGACAGCGTTTCTTGCAAAGCGCAATTCTTATCGCCGGTTTTCCTCCTTTTTCCTTACCACGTCTTTTGAATTTTTTGACGGGCCGTCGTAAACGAAGCAGCGGAAATCACTGTTACCGCTGAAATCAGCAAAGATGTATCCTAAATGGATACTCGCAACGATATCTTGTGTGATTTTATTGTCGATTATGATGATATCAATGAAAGTCATTGATCTTTAAATTTCCTAAGAATATTACTTTTTGCTATTTAAATAGAAGTATAAATAGAAGTATAAAATTAATTTTGATTAAAAAATTCCCTGCATTTTTGTGGTTATAATTGAAAAAATTTAGATTAAATATGATTTGATATGAATCTGTGAGATTGCAGCTCGCTATTGCAAAATTAAAGGGGAGCAAATAATTCGCATCGCTATACATATATTCTCTTTATCAAACATTTTTTGAATTCTCTATCAAGTACGTTTAATATTAATATACATAATTCGTATTCACGTTGCAAGCGACGACATCGCGTTTATTCCGAATGACCGAAAATCGTTCTCTTCGCGGTTCTTCGAGTTTTAAAAAGCATTCGTTCTTTTAGCGTTCGTGTCGCGCACAAATTTATGTCCGATGGCGCTCTATTTTCTTTCTCTCTTTTTCTCTTGCGGTTGAAGCTTCGACGTGAATGCGAAAAATACGAGACGATCTGAACATTCGATTCGCGAACCGACGTAGAGACGCGTGTTTTCTTATCGCGCGCTTTCTTCGTATGCTTCGAAACGATTTTTGCCGATAGCAGACCTGAAAGATTTCTATTTCAACCGACAAATCGTTTTCGAATTTGTGATACGGTTCAGAAAGACAGAGAGATTCGATAAAACAGTAATATTAACGAGATAAAAAAATTTTAATCAAAATCAAAATTAATAATCGTGGATAAATATATACATATAGATACGACAGATTTGAGTGTCCATTAAAAATCTCTTCGGCTTCTGGTGTTACAAGTTATAATTAACATAATAAAAAGAAAAATGAATTTAATTTCAAAATACTATTACAACGATATATAAATAAATCTTGCGATTGAGATTATTAATGTACTCATCGTAGTGCTATTTTAGCGAACTCTATACCTCGTGTATCGATTATTCTTGCTATCGTCGATCGTGCCGTATTATTGTATAGACTGAATAATCCACAGCCCGTCTATCAACAGAAGAGTCCTACCGTGATAGGCTATCAACTCTAAGGAGGATACCTCAGGTGTTTCCTGGGTTTATTCGGGCCACCCTTTACTCTTGAATGGGTAAGGACGCCAACCCAGAGAGCTTCTTCTGCCATAAACTTCAGGCTCACGTAGCCGAACTCATGCCACTCTCTGTATAAATCGCGTGCGCTCGTCTATCGTCACTCGCGATTCATTCACGATCCTTTCTAGCCGGGGTGTGATATACTCTATATACATCCGAAAATCTCAAGCGAGAAATTGGGCACTTCACTCACAATGTATGCAAGATAGTGAATGGAAACAAAATTATATATCAAATAATTTCACTTGTCAAACAATTTCAATTGTAAAATTAAAAATATAAATGTGATTTATATATATGCTACGATATTGATATTATTTTATAAAATAAATTCTATACTTTTGTTTCATAATTCTAAATGTATAGTAAGTAAACTTTCCTTGATAGTATAAAAAAAAAGAAAAATAAATATAGCTACAATAAGTACGTACAAAATCATTATACGCACTATTATTGGGAACATAGTACATTGCACATTTGCGTTATACTCTATATAATATCCTCGAGGTATTGTATTAGCACGTACAATACTTCTTTTGTTTCACATTGGGCAGTTGCAGGATTCAACATGTCAAGAATATATTTTGAAAACGCAAATGGAATGCTCATTTAACAAAGGAATTTAGTAGTTTTAATTTTCACAAATATTTTTCTCTTTTTCATAGCTAAAAAGAGATTGTACGGTTATTAAAACAATATTTTTAATTATATAGCATGGCTTTTTATTGTTTGGCTATATTTAAAAGTTATATTGTAATTATAAAATCTTAAATACAATTAACAGAGATAATTGATGAGTAAGTTTTTCTTTCCTATATTTACTTAATTATAAGTTTGATTCAATTTTTGCTAAGCTCTTGGCCCCGTCATTTAAATGCGAATAAAACTAATTCTGATTATTTATACATTTGTGCAAAATAAAAGATATTTTCACTTATAAAGATAGTTGAATGTGTGTACGAGGATGCACGAATATATAGATTGACTAATTAGAGAAAATCAAAGTACGGAACGGCACGTACGAAATTAGCACTAGTCAATTCACGGTACGCAATCGAACAAATGGCACTAACGCGTGATTGAGGTTTCCCGGAGAACGTGGCGCGACCGACACGTGCGGCGAATAAACGTTGTCGGAAATTGTCGGAAAATGAATCCTGCGCGCTCGGGTGCGCACCGCACGATAACATGATTTCAGGCATCGGCCATGAGGATACTGAAACGCGTTATTAATTCTCATTAATTGCCAATTCACGCTTCATTACGTTTCTATTAAAAATTGCACACGTCATCTATCCCCGCAATGTCGATAGACGAATTGTTCGCGAATTCTGCCTATCCCGAACGTAACAATCTAGCATAAATAGCGTTTCGTACGAGATGACTCGAACAGTTTCCGGCGACGAGCTTAAATCTTTGTGTGTGCGTGCGGTCGTCTCTCCCTTTCTCTCTGTATCGCTTTTATTTCCTCAAACACGAATATGTGGTTGCGGCCTCGCGGTCGTTGTTTCCGGAAACAAATCTCCGACCCGTAAAAAAACGTGATCCGTTTACGGTGAAGTGAAACTAAAGGGAGAGGGAAGGCTGTGTGTGTAAAATACGGTGAAAGAGAAGCGTTGGGAACAATGACGAAAAAAATACACCCATTTCCGCGTCGGCTTTGCCGTGATGGAAAGCCGTTCGCAAGTCGAATCGAAATAATCGCGGGGTAGCGGATCGTTCTCATCGATGGTGCCTGGAACTTCCGAAATTTTTGCAAAATATCGTTCACGAAATTCCTAAAGAGACCATTTTCTGTGGTGTCAACAATAACGGGCTCGGGCTCGAAAAGCAAACAAACGATCTCTTTATAGTCGCGCGATATTGCATTCTGTCAGTGTGTTGAAGAGAGTTCACACGTCGTGTAAAAATACGCACTCCGATACGCAATGCGAGAGACTCGATACGAGGACTGTCGACCATTTTATGAGGGCATCGAGTGCACTGATGTCTATTACAGACGACTACGATTCGCAAATTGGATTTCTCTATCTGCTCTGCGATCCAGAGCTATTATTTGAGAGAACTGTAAAAATGAAATAGGATTCTATTTTATGCACGGCGTATCTTATACAGTCTTTATCCCAGAGAGAGATTCACAATGTTGAATGTAAATTTGCGAAAAAAAACCTTTTTCCTTACCACGTCTTTTGAATTTTTTGACGGGCCGTCGTAAACGAAGCAGCGGAAATCACTGTTACCGCTGAAATCAGCAAAGATGTATCCTAAATGGATACTCGCAACGATATCTTGTGTGATTTTATTGTCGATTATGATGATATCAATGAAAGTCATTGATCTTTAAATTTCCTAAGAATATTACTTTTTGCTATTTAAATAGAAGTATAAATAGAAGTATAAAATTAATTTTGATTAAAAAATTCCCTGCATTTTTGTGGTTATAATTGAAAAAATTTAGATTAAATATGATTTGATATGAATCTGTGAGATTGCAGCTCGCTATTGCAAAATTAAAGGGGAGCAAATAATTCGCATCGCTATACATATATTCTCTTTATCAAACATTTTTTGAATTCTCTATCAAGTACGTTTAATATTAATATACATAATGATATTTAATCTTATACAGTCTTTATCCCAGAGAGAGATTCACAATGTTGAATGTAAATTTGCGAAAAAAAAAATGTCATTAAAATATAATCAATAGAAAAATGGCCTATAAGATATGTAATTCGAGAAATGTGCTGCGGAAAATGATTATTGTTATATTTACATCATTATTCTTAATTATATCCAACGATATTTAATAGTATATTATTACAATATTAGTATTAATTATATTAGCAATATACTATTGCCATTTTTAACTATCGAACTATCGAATTTCTGAGATACATGACACGAAGTACACTTGATTACTAAAAATATTAAATCCTTAATTTCCGATATTTCAAAAGCGATCTAATTAGCTAAATAAAAGATCGATATTCGGTGGCCACACGATGAATGCAGCGCGTTGCAGGCAGATTCATCAGCTGTCGCTGCAGAAGTGCCGGCGAACTGCGGTTATCGATGCGCATTTTGATACCAGACAAGTGATTTATCCAAGCACATCCATGGAAAAATTCATTTGCCATAAACAAATAATATTATTATAGCTAAATAGAGCGATTTGCATTATCCTTCTTTCCATCCAAATTTTACATTTAACATTGTAAAACGGCATTGCGGCTTGTATTTGTACTCGATCGGGGATTGAGATAAATATTTGATGACGAACGGATACATGAAAACCGAGGAAATTAAATGATTTTAGTACGATTTTCACGATAATTATAACAAATTTATTTCTCCAATGCAATAACATTTATCACAAGAGCTATGAAAGATTAAATTACAAAGTTAATAAATTACCGGATCAGACCTGTTGACAATAAATTTTAAATAGTCTGTTCAAATAACAAAACAGACGCGAATACGTGTTTTACATAAATCTTTATAATTATTAATATTTTAATAAAATATACATAACTCATTTCCTAAATTATTTTAAATTTCTAGTAGTCTTCCAAAAAGATTAGAGATATAAAATTATCTAATTATATTGCATCAAAGTCTTCTCACAAGAGAGTAAGAGCGCGAAATAAGTCGACAATTTATTTCGAATATCAAGTCATATCTAAAGCGAATTCTATAAATTGTGCAAACTCTTGCTTTACTTTTGCTGTGTGAAAACTATTCGGTCGATGGTCAAGAATATAGCACAACGAGAAAATATTTTGGACGCTATCGTCGAAGCGGGTATAAGCCGTCCAGGAATTGAATCCATGACGTATGTCCAACCCAAAGGGTTATCGGGAAAGCTGCAGATTTATTGCGCGGAAACGAGGATTCCACGCATATTGTCGGCGACCGCGACACGCGATCCAGGACCAAAACGCGCGGACGAGGATCTCTTGAAAAACCATCGGTGGTTTATCCACGCGGGCTATCGTCGGGCTTGTCGTCGAGCGCGAGCTTTCGAAAATTGGGAGAGCAGCCGTCGCCGCTGCAGGAAAGGGAGGTAGGGAAGGGTGGAACGAACGTGCCAACGAACGGCATAGATCCATCGCTCGTCGTGAACGCGGTCGCCATGGCCATCGATACGAGATGTCAAGAAAGAACGAATCGATCTAAATTACAGCCGCGGCTGCGGACGACGCGACGCGCTCGTATACGCCCGCAATCATTTCGCGAGATTACGGGAAACGCGATCGCCGCCGTCACTCGGCGATGCGTTTAATTAACGATCCTGGAAACGCGTGCATTACAGCACCCATATCCAGAGGAGAAACTACCGAGTTACAATATCGCGTCCCGAACGCCCTCGACATGTTATTCACCACAAGGTTCCTCGTCGCGTTAAACGCAACCGCGTTGCATTACGACGTCAAAAGCGAGGAATCACAGATAATATTAAAGTGTCGCTCGTGCTTGAGGAATAAATCTGTAAAATTGGCATGTACGTTTTAAAGAAAACATAACTTTTTCACGAGAAGAACGCTTTTAAACGTTACGTTGCTACAACAATATGTTGATAATAATTTAACTTTAATAGTATTAATATTTTACGCAAGAGAAATATATAACGAAACGTTGAAAAATTTAAAGCTCATGTTTGTAATTTAATGCGTTTTAATGACGTGCAATATTTGCGTATGTTTTATGCATTCATAGTATTCCGTATTAATATTATTTTGGCGTCTACTGTAAAATTGCGAAATGATGAAAGATCTTCGTTTAAAAATGTTGATTTAAAGCCATAATTTTCGCAGATACTGGAAATCGTATGTGATATAAAATAAATATTTATTCATGATTGCAATGTATTAATCCTTGAGAGACTATATGAGGGTCGTGATGCATCGAGATTGGGGAAACTATGGGCGGTCCAGGTGACACCGCACTCTATCGACGTAAATCGGTCAGATATCGTTACGTAAATTGCGCGAAAACCGCGGATACCGATATGGGCTGTACATTTTAGCGATATGCAGATGAGCCTTCCGTTTCGCTTCGCTTTTATAACAACGAATCGACGATGCAAAACGTACCGCTGTGTAAAAGAAACAAAATTTATAGTGTTCGATATATTATTATGGCATAATGAGAATCACGTCGTCTTCTTATGTCAAGTTTCTGAAAAAAGATTTGGTAAATTTTAAAAATATGATGAATTATAGCATTTTATACGCACGATTAAAAAAATCAAAATATAATGATATTTGTTTCAAAACATTTGTTTGTTTTGTTAATTCTTTTTATATTTGTATGTAACTACGTTGTTAAGTTTTAAAGATATTAATTTAGTCTAACGTGACGCGATTCTAACTGGCCATCGTGAACGCATATTTTTTTTTAAGTGCATAGTAGAGTCATTGGCGCGCGAGCGCAATTTTGGTCGATGGCAGAGAAAATTAACGATTCGGGGGAAACTCGTTCAGATAATGGAGTTACGTCGAAATAGCGTCGGGGTTAAATCCTCCGGGAGCGATAAAACCGCCTTTTTTCTCTCTCTCCCCTTTTTATACGCCAAACGATTTTAGCCATTAACCTACGCAGCGTTCGGCTTATGAACTCTAATTTCATCTTGTCGACGAATAAATTTTATTGTACCAAGAACGAATTATAAATTGATGGAGATATTACAACGATTGCTACCGATCAAACCTCGTTGCGACATTAAGATTCAGATATTAAGACTTTTTTCTTTCCCAGAAATTTTTTTTTCTACGAAAGATTTAAACAATATTAATATTGGCTGTATTAAAAAATCTCAAATATCATAATTTAAATATAATCCGTTTTTATTTAATTAAAATATGCATTATTCTTATATATATATATATTTACAGATGCATTTAGCTTATACCTTCTATTTACGGTTAAATAGATCATAAATGCTTAAATGAAATGTACCTAAAAGTAAAATTGGTGATCTATAAAAATATTGGAACGTGATTTCGCTAAATTTAAACGTGTTAACATACCATAATAACAACATAAATTTATGTAAAATCAAATTATTTAAAAGCAAGCAACACAAATTGATATTAATTAGTAATAATTTCAACTTGCGATAATTGATGATGAAAAACAAATTGCATACATATATCACACATATATCTTTTATATATATGTTATATATATATATGAGTAATTAATATATTCGATTAAAATACATTCTTTATCGTTGTAAAAACCCCTAAAGATTGTTAAATACGAATTCTAAATTCTCCATTCCTGCGCTGCATTCCCATCTCATCAATTAACCACGGCATATTTACATTCAGTAATTCCGGGAATGCAATGCCTCCTAAATCCGCGAGAAGAAACCGCGAGAGTCGCAATATGCAGGGGGCCGTTTCTTCGTCCACTTTTTCATCCCTCCCGCTCTTGTATTGCTCGCTTCACCTGGGGGCCGCGCAGAAATATGGATGCATTACGCTCCTTCTTCTCGCCTTTATTCTCGTCCACGACTCGAATGAGAAGTAGGCTTGGGAGAAAACACACGACTAGAGGCCGTGGCACCCGTTTTCATGCCGGCCACGCAAGGCAGCCCGGGACTTCGTAAACGCGGCGAGACGTAGTTTGTTACGAGCGCATTGTGGATTTTCCGGTCTTCCCTTATTCGCCTTCCCCGCTCCCGTACCGTTTATGGACGAGATAGCTGCAGCATCGTCCGTATTTTTCTTGGGATAACCATAAATTGGCGCGCAATAATGGCCGGCACATATACGTTCGCGATTCCTCGCAGTAATTTGTCGCGCCTTCCTTTAGGAAGTTCTATAAGAAAATCAATACGAGACGCGAGCGATTGCTTCCGATAGTTTCTCGAAAATCAATGAAGGAATTCTTCCCTTGATGAAGAGATACGTTTCTTCCCTGTGGCTTTTCTGTTATCGTAAGTAACATGATGGAATTTATTTATATGTATTGTAAAAGAAAGAAAAACTATGTATATATCTTCGTATAATTTGCAAGTTATCGTAAAGTCATCTAAAAATTTCTCTTTGATAAAAGTTACGTTACTGCTCATTCCTCGTAAAATAATTCAATTTTTGGAGGCAACAAAAGGTACTTTCGTTTTTCAGTGTTCGCGGCTTAACAAACTATCGTAATTTCATGTTTATGAACCACATTGTGCCACGGTTGATATAAACCGCTTAACATTAGCAATAAGGATGCGCGGTGCTTCCTACCCGGAAGGCCCGTGCGTTCCCGCGAAATTAATTGCGCGTGCAGCCGGAGACGCACGGTCGCGAAGTTTACGCGTGTACACATACGCGCAGTTATAAAGTAAACCTCTCCATAAAGCAAGTCGCGAATATGAATGGGAAGGTGTGGCTGCGGTTGTTGTAGAACACAAAACGTTCCTGATTTCGCACACTTGGATTCATCTTGCAGGCTCGTTCCTCGTGCGAGCTCTATTTGCAGAACAAACTGCGAAGATGGAGTGCGCTCGCAACTATTCGTGTAAGGCTACTTCAGAAATTAAGAGACAAACTTGTCCCACGGAAAACTACGCAAGATAAATCAGTCTACTCGTCTATATTTCGATTTCGAATAATCAACTTGGAAGAAAAATTTGGAATTTTATCGATTAAATTGCTAACTAATAAATAGATAATGAATTAAAAATTAAAAAAAGATATATTTTGCATTTTTATAATATGTTTTAATGCAGAGAGAGAGAGAGAGTTTAAAATTTATTTCTAATATACTATCTTTAAAAAAATACGAAATTGTCTAAAAAGAATGATAAACTTGTGAATATCCATGAACTGAATGTTCTCTCTCTATCGCCTTCTCTTTACGCATTTTATTACGCATCAAATTATTTATAAACGATTGCGCACTTTAATGAGAACCTTTGAACTATCGCAAAAGTGGACGAAGAACAGTGAGACCGACAGGATTCCTGTTGTCAATTTTCAAACTCTCTTGACTATCCTATCGTGTACATCCGCATGCGAGTGCACGAACGACGCGCAAATGGTGACCATGGAGTAGTACGACAATTTGTTTAGGTTAAGACTTGACGAGATTTCGTAATGAATACAAAGCTGAAGGCGTAACGTTGCTGATATATTTTACGGCGCGTCTTTCCACCAGGGAAGGAGACAAGAGACGCAACGTGACGTCGCGCGAGGCGAGATAATTGGAAGAAAGAAATATTTACTTCGAAATTGGCGAGCTTAAGGAAACGGTTTCGTCTAACAGTTGGAACGCCGCTATCCTCTTTTCGCGAGGATAATATCTCAATGACGCATTAACTAAGATTTGTTACGCTCTTTTTCCTCTTATTAAGCGCGCTCTGCGGCTAGATCGATTGCACGAGAATGCAATTTTTCCGCGAGGAAGATACCGAGAAAGTCTTCTATTATCTAATGCTTTGTACACATTAAGGAAAGTTTAACGTCATCTGGATTTTCGCTGAATTACAGTTACGAGCTTGAAAAATCACTTATCGAAAAAGTGAATAAGATTTTTTTCAGAAGAAACAATAATGCATTATATAAATTATATCTGCAGACAATTGTGTATGTCCATTGTAGTAACATAATAGGTCTGTTCTGAAAGCGATAATAATTATTAGGAGAAGAATTATTATTAATGCTCTTATGATTCTTAGCAAAAAAATTATTCTTGGGAACCTTGTAATATTTCTCGATCGATATCATTTACAAAGAATTTAATATGTATTTTCATTATTCATTTACAATATTGGCACATCATTTATATATA
>NW_021848556.1:2957277-2969631 GCF_003651465.1 Formica exsecta
TATATATATATATATTTCTTCATACTATCCCTTAACTTTGCATTATTTCTTGTCTTTTAATTTTATTGACGAGGATATATATATATATACACACATCCTTGTCAAGAAGAAAGACAAGAAATAATGCAAAGTTAAAGAATAGTATGAAGAAATCGACGTAGAAGATTGAAAGGATGACGCCTGGTATGTCGATGCTTAATGTCACGTCCTATGAAAATTCACAAGAAAAGAAGAACGCAATTATCCTCCGACAATAGTCTCGATATAAGCGAGAGATTAAATAAAAAATTCTTTTGTCCCATGAAAATGTCTCGTTAAGTTCGTAATGGTCTTTTAGCGAGGCCGCATTATTCACGCAGATTATTTTAGTTCGTCCCCTTGCATTGTCCTAATTTTAATGATTATTGCAATTACAATTGTATTGTTACAATAGATCGTTCAATAATTATAAATGTCCCTAGCATTTTTTCGTTGACAAGATAAAATTTTGCATAATATTAAAAAAGTAATAATCAAACAAACAATGGATATTTAATATCGTTTCGAAAATGACATGCTATATAGCTCTATTTTACTATACGATTTAAGTTACTCTTTATAGATTGATCGTGAGCTACTTTTAATCTACGGATATCGTATCGCGTATCTTATGATTCTCGAGTAATTTACAGTTCGATATTTTGATTGAATTGGTAATGCATCTAGGTTACAATGGATAGTACAATTTTAGCGATCTCTTTTAGTACATCAGAATAGTTTATTTATAATGTTGTTTTTTTTATATGAAAGCATTGCACTTTACAGACTGGATATTGTAGTTAATTTAATGTAAATATATCTATTTATTCAAGTAATTGATAAGGTAGCGTATAATTATGTAATATAAATATATTTATTCACGTTATTTCCCGTTGTGCGATTTTTCGGTTGGTTGCATAAGAAAATGAAATGTAAAAAACAATTGGAGAGAGAAAAAAATTTACAAACGCCACTCTTTCTATATATTATGTCTTAGTCTTGATAAAAATGTACCGATAAAAGAGTCCCAGAATATTCAGAAACGTCTATCCTAATTTCATAATTTGCCAAATATTTTCTTTTGAATATAATTTGCCAAAAAGTTTCTTTTGAGTCTTCGATCGGCGCGTTCACGGTTTTTTTCTCAGACATCTTCTCGTTATCTCCTTTTTATACTATCTTAAAACCGCTTAATTGCATTCGATCATCCGATGAACATCTTCTAATATTAGAAGTTTCCTCTAATTTATTTTTCTCTATATTTTCACAAATAAAAGCGCTTTCTTAATCAATCGTTAAAAAATAAATACGATCAGAGATGCTATTCGGATATTGCAATTGATTCTAAAGTTTAAGCACTTTATTCGTCCTTTTAAGACTTTGGAATAAATTTGTTTCACTTATTCTTTGATATCGATTCCTATAATAATTAACATTTAATTTGTATTCTGTTGCTTTCAATGTATTTAAAAAGATTATTTGAGAAACATTTATTGAGATAAGAGATTATATGTAATAATTACATTCGCAAATATTCGTCGATTTAATATATCGAAGCATGTATCGAAAGCAATATATCAGAAAGCTAAAATATTTTTTTCTTCCTTCTGTAAATATTTTCAATTATAATAAATTATGACAAATAATAAACAATAAATATATTCCAAAAAGAGAGCATATAACTTGCTTATTTGTCAAGTATAATGTACGTTTGATTATGTAGTAGATAAAAATTAGACCAAGTTGGATGTATCTACTATCGGTGGGAGCAATTTTTTTCAAGACAGGCAGCGGGGTCACGTTGTAAGAAGTCGTGCCGTTATAAGAGCCCGAAGAGTAGACATTGAAATAAACCCGCCTAGGCGTTGGCTTCCACTTTCTGCTACTCAACAGCGTGGAAGCAACCCCCTCGGAATACTTCCGACGCGAGCAGTAAATTCCATCCGCGGCTCCGCGGCGTTTCCGCTTCTTCTCGTATATTCCTGCTTCCATTTCTTTTCTTTTTCGTCAAGACCAGAAATGTCTCCTCGCTCTTCTTAGCGAAGCGAACGGATGAATCAAAGTATCGTTAATGCTTCGTCCTTTTAATGATCGCTGTCTTAGCTTTCATCTTTCTCGTCTCGAATTTTCCGAAAGCAGCTCTAATCTTGAAAGATTTTATTGAGTTCAGCAATATGATTTATTTATTTAAAAATTGTAGTAAATCATATTTTGGAGCATGACAAATTTAAATGAGACAAGTATATAAGAAAGCAAGTTTTATTTTGACAAGGTTTGTAATATTTCAAATATGACAAAATAAAAGCGGTTTATGTATTTTATAACTATAACATCGAATTTTTATCGCTTAGAAAAGTAAGCATTATATTCTGTTTGACGATAAAGAGAGAGAGAGAAAAAGCTTCTTAAATGTCCATTAAATTAAGAACTTATTATATGAATGTCGAATATACGTCGGATGAATAAATCAGCGGATTTAATTATAATATTAATTGAGTCATTCTTTATTCATGAAAGAATTGGAAAAGGCCAACAACTGAAATTGTCGCATTAAGGACAAATCTCCCGTTTCATTATGTTGCGAAAAGCCCTATTCGATCGTAGAAATAATTTTAAGTCGCGAGAAAGTCGTGGTCTGTTTTTCTGTCCGCTACATGTCATGGAGAAATTCAGTAATGAGTTAATAGCGTCATGTCATAAATTAGCATCGTGAAATGTGCGAATGAGTAATTATCGCTTAGAAAAGTAAGCATTATATTCTGTTTGACGATAAAGAGAGAGAGAGAGAAAAAGCTTCTTAAATGTCCATCAAATTAAGAACTTATTATATGAATGTCGAATATACGTCGGATGAATAAATCAGCGGATTTAATTATAATATTAATTGAGTCATTCTTTATTCATGAAAGAATTGGAAAAGGCCAACAACTGAAATTGTCGCATTAAGGACAAATCTCCCGTTTCATTATGTTGCGAAAAGCCCTATTCGATCGTAGAAATAATTTTAAGTCGCGAGAAAGTCGTGGTCTGTTTTTCTGTCCGCTACATGTCATGGAGAAATTCAGTAATGAGTTAATAGCGTCATGTCATAAATTAGCATCGTGAAATGTGCGAATGAGTAATCTCCTACTGGTATTTATGTGCACAATCGATGAAAGTTGGCACCTGTTAGCTAATAATATTGCAATTCATTCCAGATGATTATCGAGAAAGAATGACAGGTCCTGTCGTTGCGGTCTAACATTTATCATTCATTTTCTGCAGCATCGTCATATCATAAGCGTCATTTATACGCAGTTTGTAATAGAATTTGTACTGTTGATAAAAAAGTTTTTTATGGCAAGTGAGAGCTTCCTTGTTTCGAAATCCTGAATTTATTTTCCATTTTTATTGCTTTAATATAAAAACATAATTCCTTAAAATATAAAAAGTACATATATTTTTATGGCTGTAATAATAATTATTAATGGCATTCTCTGAGAGGTATTTGATAATAAATTAAAATATACTTAAAAATTATGGAATTAGTTTATTCAAGTTAATTGAAATCATGAAAATATTCGCGCATACAATTGACACGCGAGCTTCGATGATTCAGCTTTAATTCCATCTTTATAATCGCAGCAATTTCAAAATTTAATTAAACGATGTAGTGGCAATCTGCTGTATTAATGGGGTTACATTTAACGCCAGTAATGAGAAAGAGATTGTGCGACAACGTGAGAGGTATTAAATAGAGAGCAAGAGAAAGAGAGAGAAACGCAACGGTTGAAATTATCTCGGGACATTGCGCCGGATTTCGCGTGGAGATTGCGCGCTTACCAATTTGCGATCTCTTGTGTACCGAAAGGGGCATGGTACGCTCTCGTGCAGACAAGAAACAGAATCTGGATTCTCCTGCGAACCTGCAAGATGCAGCGTGGCTGCTCTCGAGAGCTCGGTGACTAGAGAACGACGTCCGCGTTACGTTTACATCACACCTGTCGTAGGGAGAAAAAGGGAAGCACAGAATTATCGTCTTGACTCGACATCTTGAATTAATTACGATTCGTCCGGATGTATGTATATCCGCATCTAGATACGGTGAATACGTATACTGTAAGTACCGTAAGATACGACACAAAACTCGTGCGTAAAAAATTCGTATACGCGAATGGATGCTAGTAGAGTTTACGCAGAGACGTGCAAAGAAAGAAATCTGTATTTAATTTAAAAGAAAAAAATTAAAAGCTCGCGCATTATTATATTCCACAATTGCCGGAGTATAGTAATTTATGGAAACGTATTTTATTTGAAGGATTTATTTTTTGTTGAGAAGTCTATACATAAAATTTTCTACACTGTCTTTTTTTATATATACAATTGGAAGTATATTTTTTCTTTCAATTTTATCTGATATTCCAATGTATAAAATATAAATTGCTGCGAAATGAAATTTATCACTCTATGCATTCAAATGGAGCCTTTGCCTATATATGTATTTAATATGCTTTTAGAAAAGATATTAGTTAAAATATAAACAATAAAATGGTTTTTTTTTGTATAAATAGACCAACACATAAGTAGCCAACCAACATTATACATTATGATAATTAAATCTCCAAAGGCTCTCTCCCTGAGAGTTTGCGATTTATTGCCGTAACTTCTCGTTAACGTTTACGAAATAAGATCGTTACCCTTAAAAGATTCCAGAGATAGCATGCGCTACTCATATTTGCACGATAATTCCACCCGCGGGTATAACTCTTTTACGGACAGTCGAGAGCTTTTAGCCGTACTTTTAAAATAAATAAATAAGTCCATTATATGTCACAAAAATGTTTACCTCGTATTTTCCGTATGCGCCAGATTATGTGTACACTTTCATGTTTTGAGCTCTAATACCATAACAAAAGAATAATTTCGGATTGGCACGATGGTAGCATGGGGAAGCATGCTTTTCGAGCGCAAGGAATTAGGAGATTAGTTTGTTTACTAAATGCTTCTCCGCGCTTAGTAGCAAAAAAACGATTCACTCGACTTTCCTCGCCGGTGGCTTACACACTGACCGTCTACGCGAAAATATTTAAATGGGAAAACGCACTTCCCTCGTTTCCTCTCTCTCAGTATAAAGTTGGTCCGCGAACAAACTTTTTGAATTGCGATTTGAGTTTCCGCTTCGTGTTTCCGCGCGGTCAGATACGCGGAAAGAGAGACGAAGGAGAGTGGAAATGTGTCTTTAAATGCAAAGTTTGGAGAATCTTCTTAATCAAACGGGATATTAAAGAGATCGGTCTCTCTCTCTCTCTCTCTCTCTCTCTCTATCTCTCTCTCTCTCTATCTCTCTCTTTCTCCGTTTCTCAATCTAATCTTTTCCGCGCGCGAAACATCTTTCAAAGAGAAGAGAACGATAGAAATATAAATGTTTATGCAAAGCTGCGTGCAATTAGATGCATTATATATATACAATTTCTTAAATATACAGTGTCTGCCAAAATTAAAATTAAATTGTTTAATAAAAAATATTATAAAAAAACAAGAAATATTCTTTATCTTATATGTAGATATTGATATAAAGAATTTCATTACATTAAGTATATTTTACCAGTCAATATATATTTTTTTGATTCTTAAAAATAATTATAAATTATCACAGATAGAATTAAAGGAAAATGATTGTTTCTCTGTAAAAGATAGAGTAATCTCGTAAAAAAACATTACAGCCCGTAGATGAGTATAAAATTTCGATTATGAATGACCCTAAAAATTACACACACACATACACAATAATATTAAAATAAATTATGATATGTCAAGTAAATTTCTCTCTCTCTCTCTCTCTCTCTTTCTTTCTCTGTCTGTCTGTCTCTGTGTGAAGGATTAAATAAAGTTACATATTCTACAAAGAAGGATATAATTAAAATTATACTTGTCATCGCAGTATGAGATCCCGGTTAGATTGCAATGAGTAACAGAGTACATACTTTGCCGGGGCAACATTGCAGCCGTTATTACAAGAAGCATGTACTGGGATAATTAATAATCACCCGCCGCTCTGTAGGGTCGCGTCTCGTTTACGTGCGGTTTCCTTGTTCAACGATTCTTTATTGAACGATCTGCCGTAATTAAATTTCGTGTAATACCTGCCTTAATTATTATCGTACATCGGAGACGAGCAATTATTAAGACATCAGTTTATAAGCCTCGAGACTTTTTTGAAGTTCTCTATTATGAGATAAAAATGTGCTGTTAATGATAAATTATATTAATTATTGTCATGGAAAAATAATAACATAAAAATAGCATTAAAAGAATTAAAATAATTGACAAATTTTAGTTTCAGAAATGTAAAATGAAAAATAAAGCTTATGCTTTTATTTATGAGCGCTTCGAAAACTTTTTTATATAACAAAAAAAAACTTCGTTTGCTAAAAGCATTTGCTTTGTTTCTACTCATACGGCTCAAGATTTATGTGTTGCTTACTGTTTCCCTTCATAAGACACACACATTCAATGTATCTGTGAAAAATCTTTTTTTTTAAATTATCCCGTAATTAACTGTCTCGGAGTAATCTCATCCGACACTGGAAATTACATTTATTTCGAGTCTCGGGAAGTTCGTGAACAAACTAGCGCGATGACGACTCTCCTTGAAGCATCGCTGATGAAAAGGCGCAAAACCGCAACTCTAACGAGCGATAATGAAATAAATTGCATTTTGCGTCGGACTTTCTGTCTCGCATTACGTTTACGTCGGTCATTCGGAATTTTGTGGTTTAATAAGCGTTCGCGTAATTCGCAAGACGCGAGGCCGCTCCGTTAACGGACGTCCGAGGGCACGTCTGAGGTAAAGCTGTCTTCTAATGTATTCTCGTAGGTACTAATGAGCGCCGTTTGCATCCAGGTAACGTTTGCCCTTTGAGTTCAGCGTGTCGTTACGTAAACGTGCAGAGGCACGAGTACGCAAATACGGAGATGCGGCATACACATGAAACACGTGTCGGCGTAACGTGTGCCCCGAAGCGCGAATTCCGGACCAAAGTCATTTGTACGATTATACTATAATAATGTAAATCAACAAGCTGTTTTATGCACCATTTATAAGCAGCGTTGTATAAACGTGTTCCTTTTTATCGCATATATTGAAAATTTAGATCAAAATAGCAATTGTGTAAATGACATACAGCATCTAAAAAACAAATAAAAAACTCTTGTTTTTAATTAATTTTAAATATATATTTGATGTTAGAATCTGTTATAATCACAACGATAATATGGCAAATATCTGCTATTTAATAATGGACAATATTGTTTTCAAAAACTTAATGGTAATATATGTATTATCTTGTATATTAAATTTAAATGAGATTTCAACTGCTATTTCTGGGAATTATAAATTATTTATTATGCAGATATCCGTATTAAATGCAGCATTTAAGCGTTTCAGTTAATTATTACGGCTATTTGTCAAATTCTTATATTAATTTCCTAATTATTGTCGATAATTATTATCTATTGTAAATGCATAGACAATAGACATGAATAGCGATAATAATGTCCGTAAACGGGTACAATCGGCAGAATTTAATTAACCCGTGATAGAGAATTAATCAATTGGATAACAAGACTATCCAAATCGCCAAAGGCTCGAGCGTCATCACTCGTCAGATTTAATCGCCCTTATTAAACGGCTTGTCTTGTTAAAACTTACATGTATATAATCGCGTTATCAATATCTCGTTACACAAAACTGTACTAATTTAATTTTTATCTTAAGAAAAATAGAATAAAAAAGAGTTTTTGTATATATATCTTCTCTGTAATATGAATTTAAGGAACAAGTTAAGCATCATCTTTTTCCACATTTTTTAGATTCTCAATATCGAACATTTTAAATAAGTAAATCTGAAATTTTTTAAATTTTCTTAAAGTAAAGACAAAACTTGGAATTAACTGCGAAGCACGAGATTTTCTTATCTATTTGCATTCCCGCGAAGCTTACCTTGGTAAAAGCTTTAATTTACGATGTAAAGAACTCCTTAATTATGCCTTGATTCAAATTATCGTCAAGGAAAAGTCGACTTATAAAACTTGCATTTATCAAGAACTATCATCTAAAGTTTAACTTATGTTTTACAGAATATATATTGTATTAGAAGTGATCTGTAACACGATACAATGCAATAGCATTAGTATAATAATATTTGATATAACAAAACCTAATATATTTAAATAACGAGAGTAGAAGATAGTTGGTATCTGAAAAAAGGATTGGAAAAAACTGGATCTTTCGCGATTGCATTTTTGCAAGAATTCAATTATCGCATAAAATGATATAAATCTACAATTAATGCAGTTTCAAAAACCTTGTTTAACTAATTCTTCTGATGTATATCTGATGTATTAAAAATGAGAATAAATTCATAAAAATGTTCTATTTTATAAAACGCACACTGGTATGTGCACGTTTTAAGCAGTTCTCGATCAAAATAATTAAAACAGGCCGGAAATATGTAATAGAGATTTCGAACTATCGATTGTTAGCTTTTCTCTCGAGAAACTAGTTTCGAAACTGCACGGCTGGCGATGCCAGCCACACGTCGATGGCCTGAATTTTAACTACTGATTCACCGGATGGTGCGCGGATATCGGTCGATCGCGTACAAACCCGATACCCGATAACATTAACAAAAACTTCTTTACAGGTTTTTTAAAAGACAATTCTTCTTTGATAAAAAACTCTCGACGCGATTTTTTCGTGATAAGCGATTGCAGTTAAAAGTCTCTTTCAAAAATGTTGATCTGATCTTTTCTGAATAATGTTGTCAGAATATCCTACATCTTATGCGCAATTAAATTAAAAGTTTTTATATAATATAAACTACAGAAAAAAAAACAATAAGAATCTCTCACTTAACTTCATTTAATAATTTTATACAAACATTTAATTGTACAAGCTTACTTAGCAAACTACTTAAAAATCTTAAAGAAACATTTACTTATTAAACTAGTTTATGATTCATGTTAGAAATAAAATAAGAGCAAAATAAAATATTTGCTCGATTAAATTTATGTAAAATTCAAAACCTACCTGTTTGTTCTAAGAGTAGACTGCCTCTGTACTTAATAGATTATATTAACATTTTCGATTTTCAACAACGCTAATCCTTTTATCTAGATAATAAGGTGATCGTCTTTATTTCTGTCGCGAAATGGCGGCCATGTGAGATTTAAACATACGATCGAGCCAACGTTTCCGACGATTATTCCTGACGATCGCGACAAGAATAGAGAAGACGAAGAGATGTGATCGAGCAATTGGAATTCGTGCTGGAAATGCGAATTCCCGAGCCGCGACGTAAAATTTTACGGTGGTCGGTTTTCGCGGCAAAGGAACAAATCGTTCTAAAATTTTATGAGCGGTAACATTGCCACTAACGCTTGGCTTTTTTTGCTCTAATTATTGGCTGCCTTCGAAAGCCACCTCTTAAGTTGACCCGTTAAGATATTGGACCACATCTCTCTCCACGTCGCTCTTACACTAAAAATCTTATCGTACTATCGTCGAAGCGAGCTGGTCAGATTTCTATAGTAACGCGCGAACACGATTCTCTCGTATGATCCATTACATAAATTCGAAAAAGGTATAGATATAAATTTTTATAAGAGTACAAATTTCTTAAAAGACGCGGAATTTAACTTAACAGATTTAATTTATTATTATTATAATCAGTTTATATTCTGCTAGAATATATTCCGATAAATATTATACTAATAAATGTAATATAAGAGACCCATCAGTAAATTATTATCATTATATATATTGCTCATTAGTCTCAATTCGATGTCCGAGGACAAGTCGTACCAGAAAACATGAAAAAGATTTTGGTATCTTGCTTTTGCGCGCCTTTGTTTCTCGGTCGCATAGTTGTTCACGATTGATCGTTATCGGTTTAAGGTATCAAAAGACCTTAGCGTTATAACTTCATCATCGAGACCTCCGCTTACATTCCGCGCTTGACGATCGTTTTCCTCTAGTTGTTCGAACGAAATACGTAGACTGCGCGGAGGAGGAGCGGTCTTTGACTGGTGCCTCTGTTCTCTCCTGGTTGACCTATCTCAATCTCCCTTCCTTAAGTCGAGCTCTCCTCTCCGGCATAAAAGAATGCGAGCGAGTACATCAGATAGAGTAAGAAGCTGCTGGGGAAAAAAAGGACAAAGACGCCGAAGGTAACTCGATTCACCCCCCCGTTGAACTCCACTTTTTTTTATTACCGCCACCAAAGCGATCTTATCACAGAGGAGGGTGAAAGGGTGGGAGTTGGAAGTTACAACTAGAAAGAGAGAAAGATACTCCTTCTGCTTTTACTCCCTTTCTTTGCCGAACGAAATACATTTCAAGGGAAACGGGAGGTACGTAGGGGGCAACCAAGAGGCAAGAGTCATTGCCTCGTAAGAGAGATGTTCAGATACAAGAACACCTTGCTTATCCCTGCTTTATCCTAGCCAATCCGGAACTATCTCGCCCATTCTAGCGCATCCTCGCCTGTCAAATATATTGTTGTCGTGACGCCTTGAATTCGTTAAATCGACACACACGAATGCAACCGATGGTGTGTATGCGCACGGTGTTAGACTTAGTTCCTTAGACTTTGAAGAAAGTTTCCTGCCTTGAGAGGAACACGGATGACTCAATAAAGCTCCTTAAAAGCCTCTTAGATCCACGACGCGGTATTCTTAAGGACACTTTATAGTAGAGTCGAGTGTGATCCAATAGAGAAGTCTATTTTATGACTTTATTAATGGTGTTAGCGATTCATTCGTTAAATTCTTATAAAAACAGAATTAAATTATCGAGAAAATAATATAGTCTATTATATATATATATATATATAAATAATTTAATACTATTAATATATTTATATATGTATGTAATTCGTGTATGAATAATTATAATTTGTATTTAAATAACATAGATACACGATATTATAAAGATAGTATTATTATAATTCATGAATTTAAAAATTAAAGTATTGTAATATTAAGGTTATTCGTAATTGTAATTGTGTGTGTAACGTATTATCTTTATATATCATCTGTACAACTATAGCAGATTATACGATACAATGGCATTTTTACTTTAAGCTTACGTATATTTTATGATTACTAAATAAAAAGCAGAAACACAGGACTTTACAGTAAAATGTGAAACGTACATTAATCCTAGGATTTCCTAGAATGCGCTAAAAATCCGTGTAAATAGTGTGAATCTTCATTACCACTTTAATTATAATAGATTTAGAGATATTTTTTTAAATCTAATATAATTAATGTTAAATCTTTTTAATAACTTGAAAAATATATCTTATTAATATATAATTACGCTTTTTTTTATAATAAATCAATATAAAAGCCTAAAATCTTTTATTTTTTTCACGATATTTAAATTGTTATCTATGTAATATTATGAATATTATTCGATTCAAATTGGAGATTCTATCGTATGCAACTTTTTATTGTATTTCCGATATTCGAGGTAGATGAGCATCGGGGGTTTATCGTCGGAAAGGGCCGTGATGTCTCTATAGAAATCGCTCATGCAGTTATACGAGATTCGATTCTAAGCGCTCCACCATAAATTATGCGAATAATATCGTTTGTGATAATGGACGATAATCAAGTTCTAGCTTGCGGAGCGCGACTATTGAATTACGATGGCACGTTGCATGGAATATAATGGCCCGCTTCGCAAAATCCTACAACTTTGCCAGCTACTAAGCGCCACACATATTGAAAGCAACCGCATTGTCACGTGTAACGTTCGCATGTAGCACGGTGTTTATTTCTAGTAAACAAGAAGAACGTTACATCGCTGATACTCATCATGACTATGCCGGAATATAAAACACATGTTTACTACAAAAACATCTTTCGAAAAATTAAATTTATATTTTTATAGTATTTACACGAAAAATGTGTTAGTTGTAAAAGAAATATAGCAATAACTTAATTTTCTTGATATAAGATTAAATTTATAAAATTTAAAAAAGAATTGAGCTGTCTCTTAAATTTATAATATGATGATTAATTTGATAGATTGTCTTCTTATTAGTAGTAATAATATCACTTGATTGATGTTACTGAGATATTAATAAAAGATATAAATTCCATGTGAGAAATACGAAAATTTTAATATTAACTAAAATTTTTATTCTTATAAGAAAATAATTACGAATAAATTAATACTAATTCCATACATATATTATGATGATGTTAATAGATAAGAAAACGATGGAAGTCGACTTTGTCGATAGAGGTGTCTTGAAAAATATCGAGATAAATAAAGGGAAAGATGGA
>NW_021848556.1:2969687-3005597 GCF_003651465.1 Formica exsecta
AAAGAGTGATGCCGAAAGCATCGAAAATAGAATAAATCATCAGGTCGCGAGTTCGATGAAATCGTGGAAAAAGAATTGTAACCAAGACGATAAAAGGTCGACAGACAAGACCTTTTGCGCGTCTGTTCTGCAGAATTCTATTCTCGATCTTGTATTTTAAAAGCGGACGGAAGCTCCGATGTACAAAAGTCAATGGCGCTTCGAACTCTCGAGTTTATAGCGGAGCGTGAAACGTTTCGCGCAATGAGACTCTTCGCATTGAAGTAAAAAAAAAAAAAAAGGGAAAACTAACATCTTTGTGCTGTCACGTAGAACCGCTCGTAAACCGCGCGAATCGTCTCGCTGCATAAACGTATCCGTGATACTATGAACGTATATGTAAAGTTTTGCAGATCGAGATCTCTTTATGCGAACAAGTTATGACCTGCGCAATATCACGAGACATTTATGAATATATATCTGTTTCTGACAAAAGATTGTAACAATACATATAATTTTCACTCTCTTTAACTTTGACTTATGATCTATATACACGGAAAAAAAATGCTGTTGCTTCAATTAAAGTCTACGTCACGGACTGCCACAAACATACATAGTTCATTCAATGATATTTTTATTAGACCAAATATCTGGATTATTAAAACAACTATCCAGATATTTGGTCTAATAAAAATATCATTGAATGAACTATGTATGTTTGTTGGCAGCCCGTGACGTAGACTTTAATTGAAGCAATAGCATTTTTTTCCGTGTAGATTTTTTTGGTTTTTTTATTTCTGATGATCCTGTATATTATTCAGAATGCGCTCGGTATGTGAGATTTATAATCTATAAAATATCTTCTTAGAAACTCGCTAAATTTGTTATAAATGACGCAAATTGGCTTACAACATTGAAAACGTGATATTTTAAATCTAAACAAATAGAGATATTGATAATAAAGAATATAGATATTGCTATTATATATAAAATCGTATTAATTGGATCAGCAATAAGAACAATTTCGTCAAATAATCAAGAAGCTAAAACAAGAACTTGCAATTTTCTACACAAGTACTTTAATAATAAACACATATATTATATAATTTAAGTCGATGAGTGCTCGTTGACGACTTTCAGAGGAGCAAACACGTTCGTCTCTGGGAATTGCCAATTTCCACTTCAGATCGTCTCTTCTTTGATCATCCCAGAAGGGCCGCACGATGCACAAGAAAAAAAATCAATAATCGTGAGACATCCTAATTTCCCAAGTGTATCGGTCATACCGCTAGTGCCACCTGTATATATATATATCGATCTTTTGTACAATATCAAAACATACAAAAAATAAACTAAATAATAATAATAAACGTCTGACAACGATACGCCATCAAAATATTCAGAGTTACCAAGTTTATTTATCAACTGCGAGCATTGTGTCGTTTATCGTGGCGTCATAAATAACTAATTTTCAACTTCCACCTTTCTTCCACCGGCGTTTGGTGTCGTCATATAAATACGGATACCAAAAAGGAAAATAACAAAGGAAACAAAGAGCATAGCAAAGTCGAACAAGTATAGAATGGAACGGAGAGGACGATAAGACGACGAAAAAGAAAGGGAGGTGCACACCGGGGCTTCGCAAAGGCGAGTTTCAATGATGGAACTTTGGATTAACTTGGCTACTTCCTGTGTCCTTCTGGCTCCGGGAAGGGGAGAGAAGCGCTAGAAATTCCGCTCCCTTCTTTCCCTCGTGAGAAGAAGCGACTCTATCAATGGCCGTCTAAAGACACGAATTTATTAGACCCGACGGTCGGCGACCGGCGACCGCGCCATTCCGGTCGCGAGAACTTCGAAATCCACCGCGCTCTAAGCTCCTACGTTACTTTCGAACCGTAGCGGCGGTCAATAGCTGTGATTCCAACCAGATCCGGCGACCAGAATCTGAAACGGATCTCACGGAATCTGCGGAGTCGCATAGATAGAGGCCAGACCCTCCAGTTTCAATAGACAAGTTTTGGACTTTGAAAAGCCAGACGGATAACAAGTGCGATTGATGTTGCGATAGTAAAGGGAACAAAAAGAAAGATTTCGATAGTAGAAAGTATTATATCGTATCATTGGCTGAATATAAATCGTAAGAAAATTTATTTGATATGCATCGATTATCATTTTATGCAAAACTATTGTTGTTTAATGTGAAAATCTTTTTCTATCTGTGTTTATAGAAAGTATTCCGCGATTATAAAATAAAATCGCGTGCTACCCGAGAAACGCGACAACGAGCCAGATGGTGACGCGGAATTGGATAGAAATCGTTGATCATACTTGTTTTGCGAAGTCTTTCGAATGCGGATATCGAGCAATGTAAGTTCAACGGGGTCGACGAGTTACAAAGCAAAAGAGAGGAAACGAGGGGACAATGTGAAGCGACAACGAAAGGGACGAGGAGGAGGGGACGTGCCGGACAAAGAGGTATAAAGTCAATTCCAAAGCGCATCTCGCAGTTTTGCCATCTAATCTTGGCAGCGTGCCAGTGCAATGTAAAAAACTTGGTAGACTCGCTTGTACTGCCCCATCTCCCTCACCCCTTGCTATCACCCATTGAAATTGGATAGACGACGAGGCAAGAAATCAGCCACAAATATATGATTAATGTATTTAGACAGAAGGGGAGAGAACGAACTAAATATTATCATGAGATGTATAAAAATATCTAGTATGATTTCTGCATCTCTCACGTACAAGAATTATACAAAATCGATCTCCCTCAAGTTCCTCAGAAAAATATATTCGCGAATATATATAAATTGATTCGACACCATTCGAAGCTTGTTTGCCGCGTTAGTCCTCGTTAGTCAACCGACGGTTATTTTGCAATCAATTTTTCCTTCAGTGCAAAATAGTCTCCACGTGACTTCTTTTTACGCGCGCGCGCCACGGGCGTTCCTCCGACATACTGTCGTCTCGTCTAATTTGCATTCGGGTAGGGACACTTTAATTTGCCCAGGTAGCCGTCGTTGTTACTGACAAACTTCGTCTCTAATTTACGGCCAACACTGGAAGTGTTAGCCATGCCCAAGGTGTCTAATACGTACTGGTGTTATACGCGCCATACGGGAGTCGAGATGTGTCCGATGAAAGGCAAACGAAGTGACAGCGTGTTAAGAAAATTGAACATAGAGAACGAGAAACGAGTCCGTTCTCTGTTTAAAATAGTACTTTGCGCCGCACAATAACCCTTAATTGATTCATTTCACGAACAAGGAATGAAAGACCTCTTATCAAAAAGTAAAATTACTTCTCTTTGCCAATATCCATCAGACGACGTATCTTTTAACGATTTTTGGGATTTCAATAATATATGCCATATTATTATTTTAATAAATATATGACTGACTTAAAGAGCCTCTTATCTATATTCATATTCTCTCCTTCAAATTTTAATTTTCGTCATATGGAACTCTTTCCTATTTAATCGCTCGATAAAATCATTATGCAAAAAATATGCATTATATAAACGCGTTAACGTAAATCTTGTATAACGATATAATATTCTGAAAATGGCAGGTTTCTTCGAAGTAAAGAAAATTATTATCAATAAACGAATCTTAATGTTAAGAATTCAGATTCTATCGAAGAGTGCTACATTTTAACCGAGCAGATTGGGATCAAGTGCGCAAATGCATCGCATAATTCACATAAAGATTCATGAATAACAATAGCTTTAGGTATCGAGCTGGCTGCAATGACTAATTAAAATTTGCGCGGGATACATGAAGTTAATTAGTACGCGCTTAGTGAAGGCCATCGGCTATCGAAATAACCAGTTAATTAATAATGCCACGCGCACACTTCGCATATATGGACGACACATGCATTTGTCGGCGATTTCGTGCGCGCACAAAAAATCACGTAATTGTTAATCGGATGGTGCTGACGCTAAAATATGCTCGGGCGACCTCACGATTTTATAAATCAATGTTTCCCTATCGTTTTACTAATCGGGCAGTTACTGCATCATATTTAATTTATATTTAATAAGCGTGCATTATACTAATCCTGACACAATATGCGAGAAATAAAATCGCAGCGAGTAATCAAGTTGTAATACTGATAGTCTCCGATAATGTTTGCATTAATTTAAATAACAATTGTCGATATATTATATGTTAAATAAATATACCGCGTAAAATATGTAAAAAAAAAATTATGTATTATAAATATATTTTTTCACATATGTATAAATATTACATTTATAAATACAGTAACATATATATGTACATGTATATGTACATATATCATATTTATAATTTTATTTTATATATAATACGCTAATATTGTTACTTGTGTAAATAAAATAATGCTGGATTATATCCAACAAAAAAAATATATTCTATTTCTCACAAAAGAACAAAAGATATATATTTTACGAGATATAAAATTCGTATCGAATTAATAAAGGTACAAATATTCAGCCAATATGATGTAAATCGTAAATCGAACGCAAGCTTCCAAACACAGTTTTTACTAAGCACATATACGGCCAAAAAGAGTTAATTTTATGAAAACATAAAAGGGTTTCTTTGCGGCAACATTTAATGCATAAAAACAAAAAGAACAAATTACAATTCAATTCACATTTTGACGCCCATGATTCGCCGAACGCAGGCTGGGAAAAACGCGACCATGCGAAATAGAAAGAGAGGAAGGAAAAGAGGAGACCAAAGCATTCTGCGAGGTGAGGTGTGTATGTAGGATCGCAATAAAATATTTATATCTCTATTTGCATTTTAAAAGCACGCTAGAGCTCACCTCTGTTTCGACGCCGTCCGGTCTTCTCGCGCGTTATCGTTGGCCGTGCGGCGACTCGTCCGTTTTTCGTCGTCGATTATAAATCCCTTTCTCTCACATACGCTTATCGCTCTTTTCCACGGGCAACCCTTGTGATTAAAATCGACGAAAAAATTCGCGAAAATTTATACGAACAGAACGCATACGATTTGAACCCGGAAATCACCTCTCGAAAGTTATTTTAGTGCTTCATATGTATGCATATTTTTTTATCACTTTGTGTATTCTGATTTATATATAGCATGTAAAAATGTAGAGGTTAAAATACGTCAAAGGATCGTTTTCTTTACAAAATATAATTTTACTTTATAATTACGTGACATGTAACAGTATACAGATACAGAAACGCGAGACTTATATAAGTGGAGATGCGTTTAGTATTTTGGGAGTAATTCAAGATTTCCGCCAACTATTCAATTCTACAAGTTTTGATTGCTTCCCCAATAAGCTTCGTTAAATGTTAAGTAAGACGATATATCTAACATTCCAGTTATGTACGAGTACACGAGTATTAATCTGTGAGACTCGGCTTGAAACTTGCTAGATTTCGACAAATGTTGAAGTAGTTAGAACAGCATTTGAGGTAACAATTTAACACGACACTTTCTAACAATTAAAGTTATATTTCGAGAGAGAGAAAGCGCAAAAGAGCCCATTGTAATAAACTTCAAATAAAGTTTACGTTGAAATTACATTCAGTCATATAAATTGTTATATTAACATTTCATCGCGTCGTATATCAGATTACTATAGTATAATTAATAGTATCGATCGCGAGAGGATTCGAATGGATTTATTTTCATCAAAAATTCTGTTCGATCTTTTATTTTAACGAAGAGTTTTACTATAATTCTCCATGAATCTCTCTCATAATTCGATGTTACTCCCGCTTCTTTGATCAACGACCATGAATAAAAAAAGGAAGGTAATCGTCCCGCGCACAAGCTGTTTTCATCATTCTATTTCACCGGCCATCAAACCAATGAGTGCTACAATTACGTGGAAGCGTGGCCGCCGAAGTTTGCTTTGCTTTCGAGTTTAACGCTTCGACACGAGTATTAAAAGTTTCACATCACGCAAACCCGCCGGTGAATCATAATCCACGATAATTCGACATTTTCACGAATGCGAGTAATCTCGTTTGTCCAAATTGAATACGCCGGTTGAAAAGTGGTGAAAGAGAGAAAACTTTCGAAAAACGTGTGTTTCCAGCGCTTGATTACGCCGACGCTAATCAAAAGCGCACATTTAAATACAAAGTTGTGCATCAAATCAAGGGGAGTGCACGATGGTAATCGTTATAATCGGCAACACTTTACCGACTTATTTGATCATGGCGAGAATGCCGTAGTAATGCTTATAAGCATTACGAAGCTACGTGTTTCACGGTCGAAATTACTTTTTTTTTTTTTTTTATCTCACCGGATTTAATATGACCGACGTGGCGTTGAGCGTATAATCGCGGTAATCCTATCACGATTTCAGGATGAGATCGGGTATTGCGGAATCATACGTGCGGCTTTGGATCCGCGCGCGTATTTAGACAGGACGTGAATAATTAATAGCGCCCCGTTGGCCCGCTTTTTTTCCCCGACGCCATCGTAATACACGCGCTGGCGCTTTTATTTCGAGATGACACATGAGTGAGCCGGCGATTTATTTGCTTTTTTTTACCGCCTCATGAAAAAAAGAAAATATAACGGCCCGTTCTCTCTCTCTCTCTTCTCTTTCTTTCACTCGCTCTTTCTCCGTTCTTCTTTATTCATTTATTCCCCGCATAATTTGTCCCACCGCTCTTTTGCGCATGTATTTGTGTATTACGTCGGCAAAATATAATGTTGCATTTGTCACTTTTCCCGGCAATCAGGTGCATCGATATTAGTATGTCGCGTTAATATGCGCGCGGATTATTTACGAGCGCGTGAATGATTTCGCGAGGAGAGACATTTTCACGAAATATGAGAAAACGGTGCAATTTGTTAATGCCACCGTGTATTGTGACGTTATCAGTGATCATTCCAGATATCGCAATATTTTTGCAGAAGCCAAGAAAATATTTTTGTTTATATTAATTGCATAGATATTGCTCGTGATGTAAAAGCCGCCGATAATGAAATTTTCTTTTATAAAATTTTCTTTTATGGCGATTATATAATTCAGAGAATATTTATAATAATCCGTCAACTTGAGAAAAGATTGTGTATGATATTAATTTTCGATACCTGAAAAACTATCACAATTTAGTTATTTTTAATCAATCCTTTTCGATCGATTTCGATCTCTAAAGTCATATTAGAATTCTCTTTCATATTGTACTCTATATGTTTAACTCACGGATTATCATAATTTTCTTATTTAAAACGCACTATGCATATTCTCTCGCATGGTATTTTCGTCATATAACTTTAAACAGTTCAGATATGGATCTATAATCGCAACAGCTTGCAACGCAAAATTTACAACTACTGCAAAATGCATTCACCAATACTATAGCACGTACAGTATTATATAATGTGTATGTTGTACTTATAATCATATAGATTGAAAGAGAGAGAGAGAGAGTTATGGGGATCAATGTAGATTTACGAAACTTTCCAGTATGCAAACTAGATTTGTCAGGTGTGTTTATTTAATATCGAATATGGAAAAATTTAAACTGAAAAGAGCAATAACGCGTTAATATAGAAGGAATTCGACGAGTGAACAAATAAAAATAATAGTTATAAATCAATTGTTATTAAGAAAATATGAGGTACGGTTTTTCCAGATTTTCTAGCTGAAATTAAACTAGCTTAAATTCAGTTTAAACAGCATGTACGTATTTAACTTGAAATATAACACATTCTTGTTTAAAATGTAGAGAAATACAAATAAAACGCCTAATAATTTTCATATATTAATACAACTGTTAAAATACGTATAAATAAATTATGCGCGCTCATATTGATAATCTACATTGCTAATTAACAAATTAAATTTAATCTCCGTTTATTCGGCATATCTACTATCTTATTTGTATATTCGTTATCGTCATTAATATTTCATACGTGTCCTCAAAAATGTAAATTTCTTCATGAGTCGGATGTGATTTTTGAAATTCGATATTCATTGCCGTAAAACAATTACGCGTTATCGCGCCGTCAATTTTGTAGTAGCGAGGACGGGCGCAAAAGGCCGCGGAGAGGAAGACGGAAAGTGTCTGAGCCTCTAACATCAAAGAACTCGGTGCATAAATTTGCAATAAAGCGCATTAACGGTTGCATAATGGCGTACAATGCAACGGGGACCGGAACGTACAAGGTACGATAGTAATTTGA
The DNA here is from genome assembly GCF_003651465.1 of Formica exsecta. Classification (NCBI taxonomy): domain Eukaryota; kingdom Metazoa; phylum Arthropoda; class Insecta; order Hymenoptera; family Formicidae; genus Formica; species Formica exsecta. Next base: position 2,977,838 of record NW_021848556.1, read on the forward strand.
AAATTGAGTGACTAATTCAGAATCGAGTGGACGCTGAATGTCTCACCTACACTCGGAGTCTCCATTAAAATTTCATAAAGCTCGCCGACTGTGCAAAGGAAATTGCGAACGATCCATGCTAAGATTATTTTAAGGAGGGGAAAAAAAAAACTGCTCTCTTCGTTGTCGTCACACGATGACGTTGTGTTCCGAGTTCTGATAAAATATGTCACGCAAAATTGCTATTTCGCGAAGCTTTATGGCACCCGAATGCGAAATTAGTTCGAAACAATTTTCTCCTTGCGCGTGTAAATTTCAGGAAACATTAAATTATTATTAACGTTATGTTAATCAACGCGTCAAGAACTGTTCGGCGCATTCACCGTCGAGGAAGTATCGTAATTCACATGAAATTACCCGATGAGATTAGTGTTTGCCAAAAAAAAAAAAAAAAAAAAAAAAAAAAAATTTTATAACATTATTAATTATTTCTTTCGCTAAAAGTTACTTTCAATTATAAAACATTTTTAATTTTGGAATTGAAATAATTATTTGTTTGATTATTATGAGAAATCATTGTTTAAAGTAAAAACTGAGATGCCTTCGCAACAATAAAAAAGTTGATTAATTCTTTTACCCTGTTAATCGGTGATAAATGATTTGGATGTAATGAGTCGCGAAAACACAAACAAATTCATCAACTTGTCGATTCAAATAAACTAACAATCTCGCAAATATAAGCCGGTCATTCGCTCAATGACTGTGTTATAAAAAGAAAAGAAAAGATTTATGACCATCTAATTCACAAATTCTAATTTCAATGTTTCTGAAATTTCCTTGCCTGTTGATTACTTTCTCGAACGCTAGTAAACTCTGAAAGCTTTCTCTACACGGTGGCCTTAAATTAATTATCTCACAAGAATCTTGTTTCGACTTAGACGTTAGTTAGAGCGGACGATTTCCCGAGAGCTATCGTAATATTGTTAGAGTTGTGACTTCACATAAAAAAATATATCACATAATATCATCATTTAAATATTCATATATGATAATAATATTTGAAATCTAATATATCATATATTTCTACATTAAAAAAAAAAAATTATTATTTAAAGTAATTATGCAATTAGTTTCATTTTTTTTATTCGGAAAATTCGTATAAAAAATAGTACAATTTGGAAACACATTATAATAATATCATATTAAAAATTATCCCGTTTGTTAATTAGGATTTTACTGCGCTCATACAATTTCTCTTTGATAAATATTTGATTAAATAATTTCGCTGTGCATAGCAGCTTTTTACATATGCAGCGTTGTCGTTTGCATTTTCATTTATTTCGCTTTTACACAATATAATAGTTTCAGTTTTATATTTCCAGTGTATACTGACGAGCGCGCGCAAAAATATAGTCGCAATTTCATATGGTAGCAGCTATAACGATGGCAACCACAGGCCGCCGATGCTCTCGCAACGTTCATTAACGTTTTTACCAACAAGAATCTGCATCGCCAGTTCCAGTTTTTCAATTTTTTTTTTTTTTTTTTTTTTTTTTTTGTTATTACCAATGCGTTACCAATCACAGCCGGTCGACGTGATAATTCGCATACGCGTCGCGTTGAACCATTGCAAGTTGCTAAAGATAAAACAATTAAGCTCGCAGTTTCCATTTTACAAGTAAACGCGTAATGCATACGATAATCCAGAATAGTGTTTTTTTCGTTGAAATTTCACGCACGTATTCATTTAATATTTACAAAATCGATAACAACGCATAATGCACGTTTTATTAATTCCATCATGAAAAAAAATAATAATAATAATACGTAGTTCTATTATTGGACGATTTCGGAATATATTTGAATATAGTATGATCCGCGTAATATGCAATACTCTTTTCACAAAGTCAACAAATGTTATATTATTGAGCCAGAAATCATTTTGATAAAGGAATGCGATAGAGATAGACAGATAAATAGATAGATAGATAGAGAGAGAGAAACAGAGAGAGAAACAGAGAAAAAGAGAATGAGAGATAGAGAAAATAAAATGGATCTTAACATAAAGTATATTGACGCCATTCTTCGTTTCACATCGTAAAAAGGGTTTCGAGAAGGATCACGCTACGCGAAATGCGATTTTTCCGCGCCCTTCTCCTATCCATTTTTCCTTTACTCAGCGCGTAACACGGAAGATCGGAAAACTAGAGAGGAAGAGAGAGAGAGTGAGAGAATAAGTAAAGGAAAGGGGCGAAAGGTATCCTTGATCCGTGGCTTTTAACTTTCCGGAAATCACTTTCCTCCATTATTTCCCGTGGCTCCTGCTTCCTAGACGCTGGCTGGCAAGTTGCGCCAGACATAAAGCCGTATATATATACGTATCTCGCCGGTTTGTATGTTGCGTAAACTCGCAAAGTTGGTCATATATTTATATACGACGTTCGTATAATACAAAGCTGTATATAATGTGACACGCGCAAGACACGTTTGCCGAATAACGAGCTGCTCCTTGCAGATTTTAGGATATCTTCTAAATTTTGCATGCTTCTCGCGCGCGTGTTTCCGTTCAAATACAACACTTTACAAGATAGAAAAGATACATAAAATTAGATAAAGATATCATAAAGATTTAATATTATGGCAAACAATTTTACAAGATTTTCTGCAATTTTCCTACTCTTTTATTCGCCAATGCCTTTCTGTAATTCTCTTGTAATTTTGTAATATTGACACACACAGTTTATGCCAGAATATATTATATTTCAGACTTTTTTACGATTTATAATATACTCTGTCATATGATAAAATTATTTCTAATTTGTCAAGGAGATTTTTCAATTCAAGCTTTATATTGCTGAAATTTACGAAGATGACACAATAAATATACAAATATGTTTTAAGCCAAATTGAAGATATATATCGCTAAAAGATTTCTTTATTTGAAACGAAATAGATGGTATTGTATAGTCGTTCGTTATTCCGAAGAGGTTTCTCAAACTTGATTAATCCTGCCGCTTGATAAAGCCAAGTATGTGCAACTCCTGACCCGTTTCTCTTTTGACGTAAGCAAGCCACACCGGTTCTTTGATCCGGCGAGTTGGCCGAAATTCATTGAACAGTATCAGGATACTGGTCTCTCGCTCATAGATATGCCACGTACACATCAAAGAGCATACTGGGAAGTTCATCAGAATTCTCTCGTAGAACGGACCACTTATTTTCTGGCACGACACTCACTCCTTTCGAACCAAAGAGTTCGGCGGCCACACCGTCGGAATTCTGCTTCCGACCGCAGCAAAGAAATCAATTCGGTCAAAGGATCGCGCGAAACTTTTTACCCTATACGTGCGTGCCACACATGCGGAAAGAGTTTTCTCAATTGATCATGTCGCTGGGAAAATTGTTGATACATGTAGCTATTATTAATCGCTCCTATTAACTTCGGAGAAATAGCTGTCAAATATGTAAGAAATTAGTCGAAATATAAGATAATATTGTGATCTCGAGTCGATAGTAGTTTATGAATCTTTTGCTGCTCATCACACTATTATCTCAAACTTGCACAACTGAAAAAAGCTCCATTTTGGATCTAAAAAACTATTTTCATATATATCACAATATCAATTTCAATAATTAGAAAAATATGGTGCTAATAATATTGTAATTAATAAAATCGGCCTTTAAATAAATTCATTTCTTAAATATCGTCAATAGACTTATGATATATTTCAATGAAGCTAAATTTTGCAATGTATGTAATGAAGCATTTAAAAATTACAAATACATAATTAATATTACACATATAGTTGCAAATTCAGCCAAGTCGATGAAACTCTTATTCGACTTTAAAAAACCTGTGACAATGCTCTATTAAATGAAATTTACAACAATATGGTTCATCAAGCGCAACGGTGAGGCAGCCAAGATTACCGCTGCATTTTTCTTCAGCGGGATTGGACGCAAAAATTTACAATTGCCACGGATTTGGGTTAAACGCAAATGGTGCGGAGTGAAAAATACATGCGCATGGCAAGCGCGTGTATATGCCGATACACAATAAATTTGTTCACCGCCCTCACCTTACGGTCCAGCGCCTGCCAACCACCAGGTCGACCGCAAAATGGAATCAAATATGACGCGCAGGCGACATTAGCGAAACACAATACCCGATTCAACCGGGATGCGGGCTGCCAATTTGTACCAAAATACGCTAGCGGTATCTCCACGGTAGTCCAATCGCAGTAATCTCCATCGCGAATTTGACGTAATGCAAAATTATATATTGGTTACTCTATATACAAATTAATATTCACGTTATTACTATTATTATTAATATTCACGACTATATAACAATTAATATCCATCATTATTAAATAAAAATTCTCGCGCTATTTAAAAAAGGAATAATTATTCTTATGTTTATATAGATTATAAATTTTTTTGTTAGAAAAATGTAGCAATTGACATTTTATAAATAATAAAGATCTTACAATTATATAGCTAAATGTGTATATATAATAATGAAGATATATTTGTATATTTGTCAAATATGAAATATAAATATTGGGATAATAACGTTTTTTATATGTACAGAATTATTATTGTGAATTTTCGGAATCTAGCTGAGAATAGCGTTAAAATAGTTGCGACAACTTTACGAGTTCTAGCGCTTGACTTGGATAACAAGAAAATGATTTGTCGACAATCTTGTAGGCGGATGCTGCACACAGGCGGCAAGAAAACTCGCACGATTTTCTTTTTTTTTTATCCTCGCTCTCTTGGTAAGAACGACAATAATGTACAAGGGAGACATACGCACGGACAGATTCTTTCAGCTTTTCGCTGCGAGCGGGTCTAGTTTATGGCTACATTTAAGAGTCAAGCCTGCATAAACGCACGGTCCCAGGTGGACCTCCGTAAGAACGGCCAATGAATTCCTCCGAGGAAATTGCCCGAGACGCGCGAGAAGAACGCCCGTGGACACTTTCTTCACCGCGTGCAAGCGTAAAAATCGATTCTCGCTCCGGAAGTAACTATCGAGGTTGCAAAAATGTTGCTGGTAGTCGCGAAGGGAACCGACCTTCGATAAATTTCGCTCGTGTTGCTTAAAATCCGCTGCACACATATAAATATCTTCTCGAATCCGGTAAAAGAGGTTGACGTTATCTTATAAAATATTTCTCTCTCTGCATATTTTCTTGCGCGGAATAGATCAGAAGTCCTACTCTCTCAATTACGATCTCCTTGAAATAGACTTTTTCTTGGCAAAGATAAAACGGGACAGTATTGACGGGATGCATTTTCAATATTTTGAAAATAATTTGATAAATTTTGAAATAATATTAAATTTATTATTATTTCAAAATTATATATAATTATTGAAATTATTTACAACAGATCGATATTAAAAATATCAAGGGAGATAAGCGGTATCATTTTTCATTTTTTTTCGTAAACAAATATTTAATTTACATCATTTGATATCCACATTTTCTATGGAGATATAAAGATAATTTAAGAATACAGTCATAAAATAAAGCACGGAAAAGAGCGGTACTTTCGAGTGCGGTGGAAAGTAGTGATACCGTTTCGGAAATCGAAGAATCGCGGTTCTAAAACATGGCGCGCCATTCTAAAGGATTATCCGACGGATTGAACTGCTACTAAATTTTATTCCAGTGAGACAAAATTCGAAGTTTCCAGGCTGAAAACGTCCCGCAGTATTTAGGCGCTTCACTGGGTTGACGAAATCGATGGAAAAGAGCTTGTGACACTTCTCTCACGCCACTTTTGTAACTGCAATATCGATTATCTAATGCTGGATATTAACTATTCATGTGGACATTAATGGCAAAATAGAATTCTGATTGAAAATTTACAGATTAATTAACTGTGGCATACGGTAATTTTGATATACATAAATATATCGATATACATATATCGGTATACATATATTGATATACATATTATATTGTTTTCTTTAATATTTTATTTATAGAGATATTAACAAATATCACATCTAGTTGCCGCGAAGAGAACGAATTACTTCGCTGGGATTAGAAATATTACATAAAGCATTATTTTCACGAGCATAAAGCATTACACGGATTCCGCCAGTATTCGTGTTACAAAATACTTCAACTCCTCCAGAATTTGTTCCATCGCAAAGTATTCGAGCTAAGCTACTAAATAAAAGGATAAAGCGTTGATATGATTGATAGTACGTCTCGTCAGGGAATCAGCAGGTGCGGCTCGCGAGCCTTTGCTGAGTAATTCATCGTATACACCTTTACCTGCTCGACAAGGAAATACGAACAAAAAAGAAAAGAAGTGAAAAGAAAATGAGGAGAGAGAAAGAAAAAGAAAGAGAAATGGACATCAAGAGGAAAACAAAAAATTGGTAATTATTCGCTCTGATCAACGTGTGTGTGTGTGTGTGTGTGTGTGTGTGTGTACAATCTGTGACATTTTATAAAAAACATGACAGCTTTTATTTTCAATTCACTTATGAGCATTCGTTTCTAACTTAATTCATCATCTATTCACAAAATGATTAGTACTAGCTGGATATTTTCAAACATGACGTTCAGTTCACTTTACACTGACTAATTGACAAACAATCGCTCCGCGACTTGACAACCTGTCATGTTGGTAATTTCAAAGCGTCATCGGTTTCATCTCGAAATCCCTTTAAGTAAACGTACTTTTTACTCGTCGGTTAATGGGAGACAGCAATGAGACTTCCTTCGCAGAATCATTAATTTCGATGACGGTGGATTGGCGGAACGTACGACGCGTCCTGACCGAACTGTTGGCTATCCGTGAGAAGAAGCAGGATAGAGGATTCGTTTCTCTCGCGAAGAAGCAAAGAGACTGGTCGAAGGGGATGGGGCTGTCATTGATAGTTGTGATTAATGTGCGATGCGTCGCCAAGATAACTTGATTATGCGGGTGGACAGGGCCCATCCTCTGGCTCCATATCTCATAGCTTTTTCGCCTTTTCCCTTCGTCACTGCTGCTGCTTCGATGAACATTTTAATCTCTTTATCTCGTGCCTTCGTGTGCTCTTCGATTCAAATATAACAGCCGTCCATTTCTTAGTCAAGTAAGATGCAGTAAAAATATTAGCATTTTCACAAAGTATTTGCATAAATCTTTCTTTCGCACCAATATTTCATCGGTTTTAGTAAAAATACTTGGAGAAGAATATTTCGTAATTTAAACGCGAAAAGAGGAAAATGTACATGAAGATTGATCCTTTCAATAAAATATATCCGACAATAATGTGCAAATAAATGTCAAACTTAATTCATCTAAAAGTTTCCTCAAATATTTTTAAAATGCTTATCATAACGCAAAAACCGTTAATGAAAAATCCATATGCAGAGAGTTTGAAATATAAAAACAGATATACTATAAGCTTTTTGTAACCTCATTATTTAGATAAATGAATCTGAGTGGCACCATTAAATAATACTTTGTTAGGTCAGTATTACATTTTGATAAGACATTACCAGAAATAAATTACTGTAATATTTTTACATCAAAAAATCTGCATTTTGTTTTCGAGAAAATCTGAAACGTATTCTTCATTATAAATAATCTATTACTATATTTATATTCCATCCGGGTTGGATGTTATGAATAAGCATATGAATTTTATAAGTTGACCCGATGCCTATAAAAAGTTCAACTTCAGCAAATTTTAATGAAAGATCGATAACAATAGCGCTTTTCCGACGGAATCCGGCAAAAATCTCACGCGCTCGTGATGGAATCCGATAAAGCGTAAACTATCTGAAAGCATCGACGACCTACTCGCAGTTCACGCAACTCGGCAGAATTCGAACGAACAATCCGAAATGTATGAACAATTTGAAGTTCTCGATCGATCGCGACTCGCGCGAGCGGAGTATATTAAATAAAAATTACGCGGCGCGAATAAATTATTATATAATCGTCCTCGAGTTGCGAGTCCTTGGACGATTCACCGTTCGCAGCTAGTCGAATGGTCGTTAAACATGCCGCAGATTATCCTGGATTATAGTGAGCGTCCATTATCATCAGGCGCGTATTCTGACTAAGTCGTAAACCTCTGATCAGACCGTCGCAGAGATCTGACGATGACGCTCGTCCTACCTCCCGAAGCGGATCGGCCGTGTCGACATCCTACGCGGCTCTTCGTCTTGCGGAGGGTAATAATGAATATCAAGGTTTGTGCAGCTGCAGAGCAGATAGGCGGTCGCTGTTTAACTTACGACTGGCAATGTATTATCTGTCGTAATTGAGGACGCGACGAAAGCCTTCGATCATTTTCATTACGTATGGCAATATTTGAACCAGGCCGTTATATTAAAGTCCGCGAATATTGATGTAGAGCTCTACGCGAGTTCTTAAAATAGAGAAAATCAATACAGAACCCAAGCGAGGTTTCCAGTGAAATTAATTCAAACGTAAATATTTTTTACTTCAGATAAAAAATTAACTTTAACTGTATCTTTTAAAATATTTTTGATATTTATTATATTAACGTCTATCATGTTACATCTAACTTTATAGCTACACTATACAGATTCGTGTTTGATGATCGCGTTTGTTGAACAGTGTAATGTTTGAAACGAAAGCAAGCTACCAATTTGTACGTCTCGAATTGATCTCTGCCGTCGCTTACGTAAATTGCACAGCCACTTCGATGTTAGAGACGTTAGCCAACAAACTGTCGTACAGTCACGAACTTCCGAATCGGCAGATACAGCGGAAAGTTTTGGGCAGGGACAGTTTCCGGGCTACGAGACGTTGTCCGTTGACCGAAGTTTACTGAGGAATTTGACTTTTATACTGACTGTATGCACCGGAATTCGAAGTTCCCGCCGTGTCTCTTATTCGATCCGTTTTGCCTGCAAACGCGAGCATGTTGAGACGAAACTCTGCTTTAAAAAACCAATTGCGTATACAAGAAAATCTTCCGAGAAAGTCATATACAAATTTTATCTCTCAATATTTCAAGATATAAAAAAAGAGTAAGAAAAAATATGAGTTTTTTATTTACATTGTAGCTAATGTAAAGTTGAACGGAGATTGAAATCCTGTATTTTCCTCTTCGATAAATTTAATATATTTAATCATTAAGATATCTCTTTTATAGAGAGCACCAAGAAAATATTAATGAGCTTAACGATACCAAAGCGGAGAACAAATCGGGAAACATATGTGCTTAATTGCGCATAATTACTACAAGCGCCATGAAATAAGGGGCAAATTAGGTATTCTATAATGGGGCGTGCGATGTTTTAAAATAATCCCGTTATCGACCACACGCGAACACAAGCTTAAACGTTCGCGAATGCGAGGAACGTAGCAAATTACGATCGAATCGTATTATATGCAACAAACCGTGGCACGATTACGCGATAATTACATATCTTGCGCAATAATTAAGCGTCACGTGCTGCGTCATCTAGACCGATAGCGTAATAGCTGCCGGAGTGTATCCGTGATTTAAGCGGCGTCTACAATAGAGATTTTAAGCCCTAAGCTTTAAGAAATTGACTAATCACAGTCGAGTATTCTCCACATACTTGACTGTGATTGGTCAATTTCTTAAGGCTTAGGGCTTAAAATCTCTATTGTAGACGTCGCTTTAAAGTCTCGGTTGTCTCCGATCGCTGTTTACCTCATATAATGTCGAGATTAAAGCTTATTAATTAATCTCTATTGTTTCGTAATAAAAGAATGCGATCCGCGCAAGATATTTTTTTTTTTTAATACTTTCGAAAATCCGCGATCGACGGCGCGTTTCGAAAATAGCCGAGTGGAAATATCTCATCTCGAGACGCAAAAATAAATGTCTCAACGAGTGGCGACGTTACTAATTAAATTCGCGTCAATTACCGGTGTCTCCGGTATTCGACCCCCTCATGCGTAATTATTTGCACCCGAAGAGATAGACGACGACGACGACGACGATGACACTGACACCGCGACAGTTCTTCGTACGCGAAACGCGCGTCTCGCACGCGCGCGAAAAGCGAAATGGAAGCGGATAAAGCCGAAGACGGGACACGCTGAGGGGTGGCACAGGTCGACAAGCAGAGCAAAAAGAAGAACTCGCGAAAGGCAAAAGTGAAGATAATTAGAACGGCGGCGCGGTCGTGGCGGAAAACATATTACTGGCGATACTCGTTAAAACAACCGTTACGCGCTGATAGCGACTATTAAGGGAACTTTCGGCTGTACGATTCAATTACTTGGCGTGTTTTAATTGCACCAACCTACCTATCCGGCGCGCGAGTCGAGCCGCCCATCCTCAGAAAGTCGACAACTGCGAAGAGAACGACGAAACATAAATAACGCCGAAACATCGTAAACATCAGATCGCTTCGCGTTGATATCGAATCGAAATTGCCTTGTCGAGTAATTCGTTCAAGACGACGGCGGTAAAACTCGATAATTACTAAGCGCGAAATTAGCGTTCATAAGCCAGCGTCCATATCGGCGACGTCGTTTATCCTCTCTTGCAATGGATTCTGGCTCCATAATTAGGTCACTTAATTAAACAATTTGCCACGGGGAATACTGTGCTTTACGAGAGGAAAACACGGGCGAGTTACGAGTCCCGTTGACCGTTTCATTAAATTCATTGACGACGCGTCAATTTTTCTCGTTGATATCGTGGATCTATTAGATTTTTTATTTTCCTTTTTTTCCCTGTTATTTCACTTCATTGTTCCGTTTTCGTTTTTTCTCTGTCTCTTTCTCACTCGCTTACCTTTTCCTCGATCTTTTTTCATTACGCGCGCTTTTGAACGATAGCCCTCGTAATGAGAGCAATTTATTATATCAAAGGTTACCAGGGCAAGAAAACGAGAGAGTTTTCATTCTTCCGTTTCATCCCCTCGCGAATTCAGAAAGAAGGAAGAGAGTGTTCCTATAATGAAGAGAAATTAAATCGTCTTCTCTTGAAAGTTGGAGAGGAGCCGACTCGTTTAATGCGGGGATACTTCATTTGGATCGGGATAGCCTCGAGTTATCGCTTCATAAATCGGTGAATCGAAAGAGATCCGCGGCCGCTAGCGATCTGCTCGGTGCTCGATGGGACGGTAAACTCGATGAGCGCCATGCCTGCGGCGAATCAGTCAAATCGGAAAGTAATTATAGATTTTAATACAGATTATTAAGCGTGTTATATACGGCGTGCGCGCCATCGCACGATCGTGCTTATCCGCGAGCGAAACCTGTAATTCAGCACAGCTGACTTGCGACGTATCGGTAATATTTTGCAATGATTGGCTTTCTATTTGGATAAATGTAATATCGAAATATACACGAGCATAAATATCCTTTAATAAGCATTTATTAAATGCCACAAACGTCTAATCTAATTTCTAATGTTTTATCAGAGATTGTTTTTATATGTGTGCGTGTAAATTACACAACGTAATTTTAAAAATCAAAATAAACAAAAGATAAAAGAATTTAACTGTATATTATAATTATTACTATTATATTCGCTTTCTTTTCGCGTGGTTATCGCGTTTTTCGTATAGTCAAATAATTAAATAATTAAATAGTCAAATAATTGGGGAACGTGACTCGTTATAACAAGGCAAAATAAGATATGACAGAAGATGAATCGCGCTATAACAAAGATGATGCAATAACGTAGTATAAGTTAATACTGCATATATTTGCTAATGTTCTTACGATTCCGTTTCTACATCTTGTTCTATAAGCTGTCTGTGTTTGATCATTTCCTGAAACAATAACCATTGTTGTCTTCCGCGTGTATTCTCTTTTGCGTTTGCCTAGCAATTAAGTCAGCTTCTCTGCGCCCGTTTAGATCTTCGCAGCATTCATATACATTGACACAATGTCCGTTTATTTATAGCCGATTGAGAATTCGAGCTCATGCAAAAATATGCATAAGTACCAAGTAAAATAAACGAAAAATGGAAAACAAGACTATTAGATCAATAAAGCATTTCTTGCCATTTCAAAAAACAATCGAGAATAAAGAGAAAATAATGCGAATAATCGTCTAAATTAATGAACGCGAAAATTTAAAAGAGCTTGCAATTAAATATCTATTTTCTGTGTATTATACGCTATTTGAATCAAAATTTATTATCGATTATTGTCCGCTTAAAATAAATTATTTTTATTTTATATTCCATCATTCCAAATTAAATAGTAATAAAACCTTGAGAACATCATTAGAGTCAAATATTAATTATAACTTTAATGAATTGTTAATCCGCAAAATATAAAAATTCTGTGTGATAAAATAAAAGAGTATTTCCATTTGTAAACTTTCTCGAGATACGTATTTATATTTATATAATTGTGTGTAGCGCGTATTATACTGTATAAATTAAATATATAGTCAATTTACGTATCGTAATTGATAAGTTTAATTATAAAAGAGAAACAATGCGAGGTAAAAAACAACACAAAGAGAAAATTTCTCGATCTATATTGGACAGGGTTATACTCAACGGCCGCCATCTCTCTTAACCACTGTATGCGGATGGTCTAATTAGTTAGATCAACATGTAAATCTCAAGGATAAACGGAACCATTTCGAGGATGGCGCCCTCCGGCAGAGGTAGTTAATAAAACGGTCTTGCGACCCCCGAAATCCCGCAGCGTAACGATCGTATGTTTTGCGTCCATGGGGCTCGTTGGCGAGAGACCAAAAATCATGTTATTCCTGCTTCCCGTTTCATTAACCCCGAAGCGGAGGATACTTGGACGAGGGTACTTTCAGCCACTCGGTCCACTTTATTTATCAAGATATATGTGGCGATTAATTAAAAAAAAAGCATCGTGTAAAATTAATGTTAAACTCGTTTTTAAAGTACATATTCACGTTTGTTTCGAAAGATTTTCTCTCATCCCCCCATCTGCCACACCTCTCTGCGTAATCTTTCTCTTCTCCTGAGTTATTTTATTCCTACTCCTTATTTCATTAACTTCTCCTCGACGGCATTCGAGCACGAAAACTTAATAACCAGTGAGCGCGCCGATGTTCGAACTTGGCGCTGATGCAATTAATATCTCGCTGCACTTGTAAATGATACACTTTCGAATTTAATTCCTCTCTTGTTGCATTGAAACCCAGAACTGAATTAGCGATCGCAAATAATGTTTTATAAAGCTAGACACGTTTCTTTATACCGTAAATGGATGATTTTAATATGCAATTTCAGAAATACTTATATTTATTTTTTTTTTTCATGCCATTCAATTACAGTCGCGCGTTAAATAAATGTTGCATATAAGAGTTCACATTATTATGATCATTAATTCTGTTATCTCTAAATATACGAGACAAAGAAATGAGCTCTCTCGAGTCTATTTCAAGAACGGTAATTGATCTTCCTCGCGTACCCATGGCCGATCGATTATTTCCCGACGATTCAACGTTGAAGTTCCGTAATTTCGCTGATGAGATTGCGAGGTCGAACTTCGGCCGTAGCGAAAGGGCCCGAAGAGCAAAAAGGAGCCACGATTGCTTTATTTAACTGGCGCCTGTCGAAGGTCATTATTTTATCGGCGACGGCACGGATATCTCTACTCCGTGAGCGTTTGAAGGGGGATAGAACCGAAACCGGTCGCCGAATGCGGAGGAAGGGTTGGATTGCAGGTGTACGTTGTGTGGTCAGCATTACTCGAGCACTGTCAGCACCTCCCCTAATCGCCGTTTTTGTCGCCGCACCCACCACTATTCCTCTTCCGTTCTCACACAAGCCCGACTACTACTCTTCGATACCTCGCACTCTGCAATCGACGTTCTGTATTCTCGCTGTTTATACCCGCGACTACTCTGAGTTCTAATCCCCCCGCATTTCTCGCGTTATTTATTATTTTTTGCCCGCGTTTCGATCTCCCTCTCCCTCTCTCTCTCTCTCTAATGGCGCAATGTTCTTTTTTCCGAATAATCTGCCCGATTGAAAAAATGATTACATCTCTATTTTCTGATAATTATCACGTAATACATTCAATAAAAAGTGGCAAGTGTTGATTAAGAAAGTTGAATAAGAGTAAGATTAAAATAAGGAAGATTATTATCCATTCTTCGATCGGCCACCTATCTCGAAGTAGCGATTAATTATGGAGTGACAGCATGCAAATTACTTATTTATCAACTCACGCAAATCACTCAAAATTTCAAAAGAAAAGATGGAGGGACAAGTGTTGTGGAGAAAGCAAGCCAGCCTGCGTAATCCCGAGAGCCATCTTTCTTCCTTGCGGAAGGGAAGCGGAAGCTTACCTGAAACAGAAAGGATGACGAAATATTAATGACGCTCGTAAAGGTTAGTAGCGGCATCGTGTCGTGCCACTTGACCTTATAAATCTTCCGCTCCTCGGGTGACGCAATACAAGAGTTAACGTTGACGCGGCTTGCCACCGCTGAAATATTGAAACGGAGCGTCGCGATGGCGTCGCGGCAATTTCGCCGATGACTTGTACCGCAAATGATGAGCATGCATGTTTAATACTTGGTCTCTTTAAAACATAGAAAACAGCTCTAAAGCGTAGTAGAATTTTAAGCGTACAATTGATAAAAAGATTGGCAGCCCGGATTGAAATTAGCAATGACGTAAAATAAAAACTAAAAATTTTCTTTTTATTCATACTAAAAAAATGTCATTACTTCCGCGATAGTATGATCATTGCAATAAATATTGAAGAAAAACATAGCCAAAATTGTTCGTCGTTTTTTATTTCAGCCATATGCTCGGCTTAGTAATTTTAGCAGTTTAATAACCGTCCTGGGAAAGGAAAGGAGATCAAGTGAAGAGTAAATATACTTCTCTAATGGTTCAAAACAACTTATAAAGTACCAATTAAGACCGTAATTACGTAATTATGTATTTAAACAAGGACTGATAATTTCATCGCGATTCCGTTCTGCTAACAAATTATTGTCATCACTCGCTAACACGATGCCATCAGCCCACGATGTTGGTTTTGCGTGAAAAGTTTATGCTTTAGTGATTTTCCGCTTCGAACGTCAAAGCCATCCGCGACGTGTAATTGGTACACATAATTAACGCGAAATCGCAATAAATAACGGATAAACTGGTGCGCGTTTCACTGACTCGAAAATCATATACAAATACTGCATCGTTATAAATAATCCTAGTGTTCGTAATAGCAAAAACAGATAATTTATACATATAGGGATATAACAGTCAATGCTATAATTAACTGTAATTAGCTCATGTTTTATTTTAGGACATTGTTTTTTGACTATATTTATCAGACTATTGCAAAATCAATAAAATATAATTGACAATTTTATTTACAAATATCATGTGGACGTCAACAATAGTAATAAAGGACGACAGGTGAGATCTCGATGACACGGTAGGAATTGAGAATCGAATGGCAATCGCGAATTAGAACGAGGGCCAAGAGAACGACGCTGGCACAACTCCGAGAGTTGCGATGCAAATCTTACGCGAAGAGTCAGCCAACTCTGCGAAATTGAAGCAACCCTCCGGCGATTTCTCCGTCGTATCGCCTACAAGAATTGCAAATTTGTGCTGGCGCAAAAACGACTGAAGGAGATGAATTCGTTGAGCTCGTCTCTTGCTAGTGACTGCCGGATACTTTAAAGTTTAAAGGTTTCGACGAAGGTCGAAAATAAAATCTCGCGGAGATTAATATAATTTTTATAGGTTTCGTGCGGGAAGTACATACGCTACACACAGAAAAATACATACTATATACAAGTAAATATTACTTGTTTCAAGTATTTCATAAGTTCATATATCCGATAATAAAACATTATTTTTCATATAATTTCACGTAGACGCTTTAACCGTATTTTATTTCATCATAAAGATGTTTATTTTCAAGAAATTGAAAAATTGTCAAAAGTACCTATCTCGCTGAAGAGAAAACACAATTTCAAGTTCGTTAAATAATCTGCCATTAATTTGGATTAATTCGAAGAAAGCGAAACATTTTGCAGATGGATCCACTAGTTGGGCAAAACCATTTTTATGTCATAACGAACAAACATGGGGAAGAGCTCGATATTTGTATCTATACTTTCCGCCTCGTTATTAACGCAGCACGCCTTTAGTTTTTCAACGCGGTGAAAAGCCCTCTCGGGTTTCCACTCCTGCCGTCGTTTCAAGAGTCGAGCGAGCGCCGGATGTTTTCGGCTCTCGAAAGACGAGCGAGTATAGCGGTGATAGTGGTGGCTGGTGTTGGTGCGCCGTCATCGGAGTTGTGGATCAGAGGGACGTAGACTAGAAGGGGAATGCAGAGAAAGAGAAGAGGGGGCGGAAGAGGAGAGAGAGAGAGAGAGAGAGAGAGAGAGAGAGCCCAGATCCACTTGAACCATTTCCACTTCGGTTCTCTACTTCGCCGCCCGGCAGGCTGCCAATTGCGAAAAAAACGAGAAAAATCGGGAAACAGAAGTGGAAACCGCGATAGAAAAGTTGCGCGAGAATGAGACTTAAGAGACAGATGGATAATATAGATAATTATCATATAACTTCGTAATTTCGAGAGGATTCTATTTCTTGTCTTTTTTTAGTCTCATTATAACAGATGTACTTGTAACATATGAATCGAATCAAGTTCGAGTTCTCTCTTCGGAAATGAGTTAAATTGTTCGATATATTCTGATGGACACATCAGAGTAAAATTTTAATTATTATTATTATTATTATTGCACTCGATACCTTTCATTTACATTCATTATTTATTAATAATTATTTATTATGACTATTTTTATTTAATGATGGTTTCTGTAATAAATTCGCTCTTTAAATTTCTTCCCATTATATATTATATTATGTCCGATCACACGTTGACTTTTTCTACTGAAACTTTCAAGAGAACAGTCTTACATATAGAGCTACTAAGATTCTCGTCGTTACATACGAACTTATTTCATCGTATCACAGAGAACTATCTTGAAAATCTTCACCACTGATATCCGTATTATTTTGACTTTCGTATCGAAATAATCTCGTAGTTCTCTCAACGCGACACGCGAAATTGCGTCGTACATCAAAGAGAGTCCGAGAGAGATAGAAAGAGAGAGAGAGGATTCACGTACCCGGTAATCCGAGGATCAAGGCGGCTTGAACGAAATTACACGAGCCCATAAATCTCAACGTATAATGCGACGAAATAATAATGACAATGGAAACTTTCAACAATAAGGCGACCCCGGGAGGACAATCGTATTGAAAACAGTGCGGGCGGCCGGGCACAATGGGCGGCCGTCTTACGTGCGACATCGGCCGAATTATTATTGGCCCCGTTAGTCGCGTACCCGCGGCCGATGGTCGGTCACTCGGTACGGTCAATAGTTCCTCCACGTTGTTGTTTAGTGCCTTATTTCGTGGTTGAACGCGCGGTGTCAAAGGGACGACCGTTTATGCCCCCTCCGCGAAACTTTCGGCGACGGCTTGCCTTTTAACGAGGTTTGTAACGTTCGCGAAGAGAAATATTGCGATTTTAATCAGCCAACGCGAATAATAATACTTGAAAGAACAGCCGAAAGTTCGCTCGTATAAATTGAATAGAACATCTTCGATCGTTCGTGGCATTTATCGCGACGTTTTAATAAAACCGTGTTCTTTTCCGATTGAATTTATTTCTTTAAATACTTTCAGCTTCGAGGCATTCAATGTCTTCGGTGGACTGGAATATCAATTATAATTCTATGCATTTATTACTTATTATCACAATATATTTTATTATGAAATTGCTACGAATCTGGAATAGTTGATTACAAAAGTCCAGCAAGATTAGAGAAATTAAAAGCGTGTGCTAAAGATTTTGAAAATTTTTTATTTATGTAACAACTTTTTATTTTAATATTTTAAAATTTCTATGCGTAACGAGATATTCATAATTATTTAAATACTATTCCTACGAAAAGATCGAGACTTTAAATCGACCAAAAAGAATTGATAAATAAAAGTTGATTCGCTGAAAATTTTACTTATCGAGAAATATAATTCAATATGTTTCAATTGATGTCGCCTGGTTTTATCCACGGTACTAAATTATTATTATCGTTAGTATCACTAGTCGTTATGATGATAATGATCTCTCGTGTCACGCTGTAGACATAACGATTTCACTCGTATCCATCTAGAATCTCTCATAAAAGAACGAAGATAATATTTCGCATCACATAATGGTCGCTTTGGTGTGCGCGCATTCTGACTTCTTTTCCCATGATCCAATTATTATTTACTTTCTGCTCGTTCTGTTCGCTTGGCGCGCGTAAAAATGAATGAAATTCAATGGAAGTATTATTCAAGACTCGCGCACAATGAAAGAATATCAATTCTTTCGTTTGTCCATTGCAACGGGTCTTTCGCCTTGTCTTGAACAATACTATGAACGAGGAGCAATTCAATGCAGATTCGGGCGAATTGCTTCCGGTGCAGTCCATTGGAATAGCGTATTTCTGCGAGAGAGTTCCTTCGTCAGTTAGCGAATTTATTCGAAAACCGTGGACTATCGTTGAACTTCTTTTAAGAGATTTGAAGAAAAAGAGAAAAATTTTTATCCCAGCGGTAGCATGGTTTAAAATTTGCATAATAATGAAGCTGACGATGTGTCTAAGAAATTTCTGATGAGAATTTTCTATAATTTTTGCGAGAATTTTCTTAAAAAAAAAAAAAAAGATTGTTAAAACGTTTCGATCAATCACAGTTAAAATATGAATTAAAATTGGAACACACACATAAAGATATAACACGTGTAGATATATTCGCAATATTATTTAAGGTAATGAAAAATTTTAATAGAGATTAATTAAATTCATATCTATATGCATATAATAAGAGATTTAATAGATTCCAATGAATCGCTAGCCAATTTAAATGGAACTGGTAGACGTGCATAGAAGCAAACTTGCTCTCTCTTTTTCTATTTGTATCTGTGCAATTTCCAATTCTCGATTAATCTTTCCACATTTCATTGCAAACATTTTCCATATTTTGCCTCACTTTGCATGACTGATATCTTGATATCTCGACTGCAGTTGCACTTGTTGCTCGTTTCAATTTGATCTTCTCCCATCTCACGTTCATATTGTGTATAACGTTCTACGATTCAGAAACGAACATTAATAGATATTATATTTTTGTACCGAAATCTCAGCTCATACTCAAATATTGACATCTTTGATTATATCCAATAGCTTTTATGATATTCTTTGAAATTTTTATTAAAAATTAGATTAAAAGCCCTTTATTTATAAATAAATTAAATATTGATTTAGTTATATAAATCAATATTTTTCTTTTTTTTTCAAAAAAGTCATTTTAAAGTAAGAACAAATTCCATTACACTAATATAAAAATATAAAAAGAGGATAAAGTTATCAAGTGTACCATGACATCCCTACGCGATATGCGTGTGCATATCGGCTCAACGTACTTTCTTGAAAGTTATCCCACTTGTCATCGCTTTTTACTGCCTATCTTGAATTCGACACGTTTATTCCCCTATCCAGTTCGAACGGATACATCGTTTTTCACGCGACTTTATGTATTCCCGTAGGGATAGCGAGAAAAAAAAAAGCTATATCGGTCGTGCTCCGCCAAAGTCCTCTCCTCCCCCTTCTTTCTTCCACATCTCCTGTCATTCCGTCGCCGGGACCGCGCCAAAGTTTCGCGGCGAGGAAAGGGGCGACGAACGACGACGAGCATGAATTCCGAGAGGCAATGAGGATAGGTGTCGTGCTCTCGCATATTGGCAGACGTTTTCCAACTTTACGCCAATATGACCAGGTGCCGCGCCAGTCATTTTGCGCTTATTTGCACCCCGTCGCGTCGCGACGTTATACGTATGTACGTAGGTAGATAGGTACACATCATGCCGCCCCAAGACGAAATACCGCGATGGAACTCGACCGAAGTGCAAAGAGCGTCCGCGAATTATTTCGGTCGTCGCGCCTGATTTTCGCGCTCGCCCCCGGTGATGGCGAATACACGTCGCCCGTATTCGTGATATTTTTGAAACTGCAGATCGCGAGCACGGAATATATAAATTAAATTCCTCGCTATTTCTCCATCTGCGAATGTTTCAATATTGTTGCGAAACGTGTGTGCAAATCGATCACGTGCAAAAAATTAATTACTTTTTTTCTCGAAAGAAGTATTATACCGAAAAAATATACAAAGCGACAGAAATATCTAATGCAGAATTTTCTCAAATAAATAGGTAGGTTTAAAAAAAGAAATCCAAAATGTGATCTCCGATTTGTATAAATTTACATACAACTTTAATCTCCAAATAAGCATACTTTTGTAACTCAAGGGATTATGTAACGTATAATACTCCGTAAATTAAATCGATGTTCGGCTTGAAAGTAATCCTCTTTAATACTTTAAAACTTGCATTGTTATCAATTCGCGAGTTAAAAAAGATTTAAAAAAAAAATCGCCGATCGAGATCTGCTTGAATATTTAATACTTAAATGACACCCATGCTCGAATTACATTGAACCAACAACGTCGATAGTGCATAAGCACAAAGAGATCAAGAAAGGTAAAGAAAAACATTGGCGGAATAAACGCTGATAACGCGTGTGGCAACGATAAAAAAATATGGAGCTTGTCTGTCAGGGAAATCTGTATTGGTATCGGTGAAACGACAATAGAAAAAAGAAGGCAAGCGCCTTCTGTAAACGACAGAAGGATGTGAAAAAGTAGATGGTGTGTTGCACGCGGCGAAAAATTGAAAGTGTGACTCGTGGGAAGCAAGTTTCATTAACAGCAAAGGGTGTCGTCGCAATGTGAGGCTTGCCAACTTTTAAATTACGTTTCGGCGGGAAAGTAGTAGCGTTAGAAACTGGCGCCGTTTGCACGACCTTTCCTTCTTTTCCTCCTCTCGTTTCTCCTCGCATTTACTTCGTCGCGGTTCCCTGTCTTTTTCCAGTTCCGGTATCGTCTTCGTCTTCACCCCGCGTCTTTGCCTCTTTTTCCGGAATCGTAAATTTAGTCGAACAGTAAAACGGAATCGGCGCGAGAAGGACTCGTTCGAGTATCGTCTCGTTTTTGGTACTAAAACCGCAATTCATCATGAAACGCTAATATGTTCGACGACGTTGTTTAAATTTATAAGCGATTCCATTCGCTCTTTTTATAGACTGATAATGCATCCTCTTCGCTCTCTCCACGCGTGTGCATATATTGTGTGTGCCATTAACATTTTAATTATATCTACGCTACGCAGCGAGACATATTTCTTGTCGCGTTCTAGGTATAGATTTTCTACGGAAAGGTACACGGGCGGCAAAACTTAATTATTGCTCTGATTTTAATGGCGATTGAGTCATTCTCTCGCTCATTCACCGGCACAAAGGAGCAGTACCTATTACGCTTTTATTAGAGTTCATAAGCTAATTACGTAACAAATGCGTTACAAAGATCAATTCGAGAATGTCATGCATTGCGATAATACACATAGTGCACTTTTTCCATCTTCGCATGATTTTATCGAACTTAGACATAATTATGTTAAAAGGTAAATTTAATTATGCATTTCCCGTTGCGTGCGTACATACCTTAAAAATTATTTAAAGTGTTATAATTTTATTCAACAAAAATGTTCTTTGTTATACAGTTTGTAATTGCAAATAATAAAATAATAGGATTATTTACATAGATTTAAAGCACTGCGCGTGTATTTAATATAGAAAAATATATTATTCTTGAAAAATTGCATTAAAAAGTTTTCGCTCTGTGCCATAGAATATTTTAATCATTTAAATGCAATGTTCATAAAAACAACTTTTTCTTTGTGTTATATAATCTACATAAAATTCAAATTAATTCATTTAAGGAGACTGGGTGAATTAGCTGTGTCAAAAAATAATAAATCTAATAAATTAAAAGATTGATGAATTTGATACTGCGTAAAAAAATTTTAGCCAAAATATAAAATTTATGAATCTTAAAATGTATCAGATTTATTAATTTTCGACGTAACTGATCCATCCAGTTTCTCCTTAAATAAATGACAGGAAATTGCAGACAAGAACGCTCGAGTAGCTCGACTATTTATCGTCACAATTCGTCACGCACTGGCTCGTGAGAAATCGATGGTTACACCCACCGTAGAAGGATCGTCCTCTTACTTGTGTTATTGTCGTCGTCATAGCAAAATTCTCACGCTATGGATTATGGATAATGCGCTTGCAACTTGTCAACGACCGTCGTAGCTTCGAGAATGAGGCGTCATTAAAGATAATGACGAGCGCGCCGATCATTATCAAGACCGGACATTCCCGAAAAGCTAATCTTTGTTGTCCGATGAATTGAAAAAATTCTGGAGAATTTTACTGATTGTTTTGTAGACCCATAACTGTTTACAATTTCGCGCGTATTTCGCGAATAATTTACCGCAAATATTATTTGCGCAGGGGCCATTGTATCCTTTCGGGATCGTCGGCTTTGGATGTTCTTTACACCGTGGTATCGGAATGTACATCGAACAAACGAACAAACGAACGGTTCGCTCGCGGTGGTTCTCTCTCAGAAAAACGATTTTCCACACGGCATAACACAATGTACACGACGTTACGAACCGGCGTACTTTGCACGCCGCGTCTCCGTGTATATTCGTAACTTTCCTACCGAATAAGCCCGGAGAGGTACTCCCGGGACGAAACACATAACTCGACCGTATATGTATATACGTGAGTTTCCCCGGAGTGGTCATAAAATTGCATATTCATATTACACGACTGCCGTTTCGAGAGCAGTAATGAAATGGCATGGGCAAGACATCTCGAATAAGGACATCTCAAATAAGGTTAAGTGTCGACAGAGTTTTGAAATTTTCGGTTTTCTATACATAAAGAAATCCCAGACGAGGAGCATATGAACGCCAAAATCATCGTTTGCCTCTCAAAAATGTCAACGATTCGTTTGCTCATTTCTCTTCGTTGCGGAAACGCGCATAGTTGCTTTATATGAATTCATATCACGCACCAGCGTCAAATTTATATTCAGTAATGAATCAAGTATAATTGTTCCATAAATAAAGTTTATTACGCAGAATAAGCATGGAATATTTTAGAGTTTATATCCTACATAAAGATTAAAAGAGAGGTAAAGAGTATATATATTCGAGTAAAACACAAAAGAGATATAGCAGGATAGAAAAGCATAACAAAGAAGAAAGTTCATTTCATTTGCATTTAAATGTAGTTGCGAAAGCATACTTTTGACGCTTTAAGTGCAGAATGGTACTGACATCGACGCATTTAAACGGCTAAAAAGCTGGCAATGGCATCATTACCACCGTACAAACTGTGAACTTTGTGATTTTTTTATGACAAAAAGCTTACCACATTGCACCGATGAAATCTTTTCACTATTCGACGTGTTAAATACAACTTTGACGTTAATAGTACTATCGTGGTATTATAATATAATGTATATAACTATCAACTTCAAAAAATATTTTGACATTTCCAGATTTAATTAAATAATGCAATAGCTCCCTCCTTCCAATTTTAAAAAAATTAATTTTTTTCATGTTTAGAAATTGCTAATAAGTATATTAAATTTATTCTTCTAATAAGTATTTAATTTATTCTTCACTAAAAATATACAATTCCCAGCTGCTTTCCTGAATCGCTTTATTTAATGAATTTTTAGAAAAGATTTCGCCAACAAGATTCTACTTTTCCCCCGATTTGTTCCATTGAACAGACAATTCTTCGCAGGATCTGCTACACGAGCTGCTACACGCTTTTGTAAAAACCCAAAGAGGAAACAAACATCTCGTGAGCACCTTATGTGCTGCCGATACGATTTTCGCGGGAAGTAGTAGCGCATTTGTTGCAATCGAGCTCGCATAGTCCGCAGGTGTTTCATCGATAAATCTGATTCGTTCGGCACACAAAGAGAACATTTAGAAGTCGGCTCGTCCTGCATTCTAACGACTCGATCTACGAAGTGGCCCCGATGGGTTGTAATACCGTTACGAGTCCGCTCGCTCCGATACTTTCCATTAGTAGACTTTCTAATGCATCGAACGAGCTGTCGGCGTGATTGATGAAATCATACTAATGTACATATATGATTAATGTGTGAATGATTTTTCGTAATATTGTTGCGTAATATTTGCCCTGAGAAAGAATTAGTAATTATAATTATCCAATTGAAAAAGCAATCGTCGCTTTCGCAAGATATGCCTTGAAAGATGAATTATTTGATATACAAAATTTCCTTAGCTTCACATTCGATTCTTCTAGATTACATGGGGTTTCCTAAAATCTGTTCTTTTCTTCATAATAAAAGATTTCCTTTTGTCTTTCATCAAAGAATCGTCTTCTCCTTATAGACATTTATTGACGTTATAAAAGACGCGCAATTCTAGAAGAAAGGGGTTCTGTCTTCGTTATTCGATACAAAATTCGATCAAGAGGGCGCATTTCCATTACGAGGCACGTGATCCCGGTTACCGTAGTTTCATCGGCGTACAAAGCAGGTAGTCGACGCCAGATCCGACATACGTCAAAATGTTTGCCGTGACGTAACACAATGGCGGTTATTGAGCCGGCATAATTACCGAGCGATGCAAGGCCGAGTTACGTGAACACGCGTGTGTGCGTTTCCGTAACGAGAGCGGCGCAAGGTCTTCCTCCCGTCGCGAAACTCCCGCTCCTACGCGCGCGAACCACCCCCGTGGCAGGCTCTCACGTATCGGGCGAAACAATCGAGTCAGGGAGGGAGGGATGGAGGGACGAGAGGATCATGCGTGACGTCGTGCGTAAACATCCATTATACGAGCCTCCGTATAATGCAGCCGATGCCAAACGTGCGACGACCGGAAGGAACGGGGACCTCATCATTATTTCCCGATGCGCTCCGTCGAATACCAACGACGACGGCAAACGAAAAATTCGCCGACGACGACGATGTTGACCGTGGGAGAACGACGTTAAGGAAAGAAGCCCGGAGCTGTCACCGTCATTTAATTCTTAACCCG
Source organism: Formica exsecta (assembly GCF_003651465.1). Taxonomy (NCBI): domain Eukaryota; kingdom Metazoa; phylum Arthropoda; class Insecta; order Hymenoptera; family Formicidae; genus Formica; species Formica exsecta. The sequence goes on from NW_021848556.1 coordinate 3,002,813, forward strand.
TTAGCGAGCACGTCCCATTCTTTGAGCTTCGATTATTTCGATGCTCTAGTTGCTTGTCGGCAACGTTTAATGTATCGAATATCGTTCGTTGTATTCTATAAAATAGTGTGAATTCTTACGTGGTTCCATCTATCGATTTTATCCCATTATATTCAATAAGATGTCTCCTTCGTGCAAATTAGACATTTCCATACATGTGATCAAACGTATAGAATATCCGAGAGAGCTTACATCGCTACGATGATCTGCGAAAGGGTTAAAGGCTGTATCTCTCGCGTTTCTAATAGGAAGTTAGCAATAGCACGTTTCAATAGATCTGTTCGTGTGAAAGTGATCCTGGGAGTTAATTCGATACTCCCGGTATCGTATCTGTGTGACGAATAATCACAGAGATTGGAATTACAGAGCAATGCAAATTGAAATGTTTTTGAAATAATTGTATCCTCGTGTAGAATTATATACTATTGTTTTTACTTTAAATTGTATTATTATATTATTTTTGTTATATATTAATATTTTATCAATGCACTCTTTTTTTAATGTAATTCTCTCTATAATTTATTAATTTTTTTTGATTCTAAGGAATTTAATATACAGCTTCTATTTATAAAAATAAAAATACTAACAAATTAAAATATAATTGTACAAAGATTGAGATATGTATCCTCCAAGTAGTTGACATAATTTTAACATATTTACTTAATTAAGCGTAAGCCTGTAATGTTTAAGGCAATTTTACGAGTCATCGTGGAAATTAAGTGGCGTGCTATCTTGACAGCGAAAACTAATAATATTCCATTGTCATGATCATGAGTATCGTGAAATATTACCACACATGCAAATGGGAGCTTTTGGAGCTCCGTTTCGTGAAACATGCGCGCTAAGTGACCGCCTCGATCGATTCCCTCGTGAAGATAGCTTGGCAACCTTTAGCCCTTTTGTACTCGACAGACCTCTATAGTGAGCCAACGATTAACCTTCAGAAAGATAGCGTGGAGCCGATCTAACCCCGCTAAGTCTTATATATTCGTGTATGCTACTATCATAGATGTGCCGCTAACAATAGGATTTAAATCCAAAAGATATTTCTAAAGGCATTCTTAAGAGTCTTCTTCTTCTTCTTTTTTCTTTCAGTTTTGTTACAAACAGAAAAAATTATTAAAATTATGCATATTAAAAGTTTTATAACTTGAAATTTTTTACGATAGCATATGAATATTTTATAGTTGATTTAAAAACATTATATCTAATTTATTATTAGTTATCCAATAGTATTTATAATTTTAAATTCAGTCAAAAAAATTTCAAAATATTTAATTTGTTATAATCTAATATAACAGTTTTTCACGTAGAGCATTCGGTTTGAAATATTAAACAAAATAAATCTTCATCGTACGCAACATAAAAAATTTTTTATGAACGATGCAAATATATTATGTTAACAGAAGAATATTTTTATATCGTAAAATTCGTTCGTTAAAATTTAATGAGAGCTGGTGATGTGCATTCACGCGCGAAAAATGCAGAAAGTTGTGATGCTGCTTTGAATGGATGCTAGGTACTTTGGAAGATGCTTAAATCTAGTTTTCGTTATGCAAGGAAGCTTTCTAAGAACGTTGGTAGGAACGAAATTACGGCTGGAATGCATTTGTGGCATATTTTTGACAAGAAAAGGCACGTTTGAAAGGGTCGGGAAGATCGCTGCAGCTTCCCACTTTAATCTGAATAACACGTTGAATAGGCGTTGTTTCGCTGTTAAAAATATAAGAGCGCGAAATACTTTTTAATCTATAACGAGCACAGTTTTTACCTTTTTTTTTCAGGAGAGAATAATAGCCGTATGTGTGTAACTTTTACCGATTTCCACGTCTGTATTCATAAACATACCGTATTCTTTTCCATTGTAGAGAGCAATATGTAATCGCATGCGTTTCTTCGCAATTAAATGTATCTCCGAAAATGTGCGTCTCCTGTTACGCTCCGGTTGCACAGCTAAATATTTTGTCGAATGAATAAGTGATTTTCCCTCGGCCACAAAACGCTAATTTATATTCCCTCGTTGAGAAATATGCACTTTAGTGCCGTTTAATTACATTAAAGGGCACATTTGCGTCTTCCGCTAGTGAAATAGCATGGTAAATATTAACTCAATTTCCTTGGAAATTAATGTCATTTGTCCCTACAGTTAGCACGTTGCCCAGCCTCTCTAAAGAGCCTCTATTTTCCTAATTCTAAATATTTATAATTTCTTAATTATTACCATTGATTTTAGCTTCATTAATTAAATTTTTTTTTGCCGTTGAACGTGCGCCAATAAAACGGTAAATATTAACTCAATTTCCTATAAAATTAATATCGCTCCTTCATCTAGTTATCAAATATTTCACTCTACTTTTCCGATACTAAAAAAAAAAAAAAAAAAAAAAACTTCACAACCGACTTTCTCAATTACTAATATCAATCTCGGTTTAATTAATCGATCGCTGTGTCTCGTAAAAGTTACCGCTGCCGGAAATTTTACGTTCGCTAGACAAACAACTTCGCGCACGTTGCTTATTCATGCAAATGCAAGGCGAACCCTTTCGCCGCCAAAGTGGCAGCTTGCTCCAACAATGCTAATGCATGCAACCAGTTGTGTTTCGCGGAGTATTTCTCCGCCCAGCCTCTTTTCGTCCTAGGGTTGTTTTGGCGGCTGCAGGTTTTCCCCCGTGCATCGTTGTGATTTAAATTGCGCGACGTATATTTCTTGTCTAGATATCAGGACTGGCAGAAGGTTCCTCAGAGC
>NW_021848556.1:3005855-3010720 GCF_003651465.1 Formica exsecta
GAGCGTCGTTTTCACAGAACGGATATATTTTCTGACGCGTGCTGCAAAATTGTCGTTTTCTGCGGCGTCGCTCGGATCGTTTTACGTTTTAAGCTTACATGAAAATATGTTCACCTTAGTATGCACTAGAAAAATATTTCTTTTCACCAATACACATATATTATTTACTTCTTACAAACAGCATAAAACTTTAGATACAGATCCGTGTAGATGATTCCGTGAGAGAATGACTTAATCAATAATAATAAAAATAAAAGTATTTTTCAGTAAACATGTAAAATAAAAAAAAATATTTTATTTCTTCCTAAAAAAATGATTTAAAATTTATTAATTGAAAAATTATTCACGTTCTGATGTTTTTATTAAAAGATTCTAAATTAATAAAAAATCTATTGCTTAAACGTAATATAGAAAGGGGTACTTTTATAATGTAATAAATAATTCAAATATATTTTTCTAAGTTTATAAATTATGGAATTGCATACTTGAATAGATATCACTCGTTTCAATATTATGATATTATACCTCAATTAAAAAATTTTATTAATGATTTTATTAATGATTTGATAATTTTAACAAATTCTATATCGTATACAAGTCTAGATTCGCAGATTAAAAGCACGATAAAACTATTGATAGCATACCGATAACGGCTGAGCGAGATAATATAAACGCGTCAAAACATAGTTTTACCATTAAATAACTTAATTACAAGATTCCTGACGAGCCATTCTATTCTCCTCTTAGACGTGCAACTTGATACAGTTACCGGATTAAATTAAATCTGCAGATCTCGAGTGAGAGTTAGCGAAATAAGCAACGGCGCGGCGACGAGCCCAAGTCAAAGCTCGAAACTTTGACGTGCGACGTGCAGAGTTCAAGTCGCCACATAGTTACCTATTGCTATTAAAAGCTTCCCTTGGTTTAGAGGTCCGAACTCGCAGGTCATCCCTTTGAGGCTTGACATACATCACGTTTCGCGACTACTTCAGACGACGATACCCGCTTATGTTTGCGAACAAGAATGTTATCAAGTATGAGGCAGTTAAATGAAGGCGTTTAAATGAAAAATTTCCTGTGGCTCTAAAAATAAAATAATCTATAATTCTCTCTACATTAAGTAGCAATTAATCAAGATTATTCCGAAATAATCTCGATTATTATTTATTCTTTTAAAAGCTCACTTTCCAGAAAACATGCCACATTTATCAAAATATATTTCTATCACTGAACTTAAAAATATGATAAATTGTCACATAAAATTAGAGACCCAAATTCATATATATGTAAAATTAATCATTAATATGTATTAGCAGTTTTTCATACAATTTTTAGCTCATCGAAGAAAAAGTGTGGCCAGAGTTAGATAACGAGCGCGTTCATCAATTATGTTGACCGCAGTAAAGTATAGATCAAACAGCGTAATAAAATGTAGAACACGCTTGTCAAAAGTGCAAACACGGAAGCTTTCGTGATCTTTCAAGTGAGCTTTACGATCAACAAGAACGTCAACGTGCGCGCTGCGTTGCCCGCGTTAGAGACGCCGATATCCGGAAATACTCGTAAAGGTTTTAAGTAGGTATTAAGTAGACGGCGAAAGCTGCAAATGGCTCTAGATTAACGATCTCATCGAGCACTCTTAATGGCCACGGTTACAGGCAATTATGCCGGGCAGTAAAATCCATGCCCGGCCGGTGGAGTGGACTTTTACGATGGACGATGAGTAGCGCGTGTTCTTGCCTTACTCTGCTTTTAAATTCCATCATCGATGGAATGACAAGCTCTTTACGGTCCGTCAACCGGTCAAAAGAAATCGAATGCGAACCTTTAATATTTTGCAAATTCGCGGATATCACATCGATAGGTCTTGAGACTCATTCTGCAGAGACGTTATAAAATGAATATAAATAATTTCTTACTAGATATAAATGTCACTTAAGAATTTATCATAGATTCTATATTCTACGTTATTTTCTCATATATTCTAGCATTCCACCTCGATTTCTTTTATTCCTCCCGTGTGTCTTTCATCTCATCTCCGATATTCGGGCGAGTCTTCGAGCGTTTTCCACTTTCTTCCGTCTCTCATTTATTATTCTGCCACATTGTATTATTTGCACGCTTTCAACCCGCGCATATCCTTCCTTTTTATCCCCGTCATATTTGGGATGGATAATCCGCGGCTCGTCCAAATACGCATAATCGACATAACGACTGGCGAAAGCGAGAATCGCTACTATATCAAGTTTGCTTAAATTCGAGAATTACGATAGTTTATATTAGCAAGCGCGAAAATGTATTCCATCTAATTTCCATCCGACTGATAATAACTCGTCGAACATTACGGCAAACAGCTAATTTTCGAAGTTTCAACATTGACGGAAGATTAAAATCAAAATTGACATAACAAAAATAAAATTGTCTATTTTATTTATTAACCAATTGCTGGGAATAATATTAATTAATAATGAAATTAAGAATAATGAAATTAACAATTGGTGAGACTGAAGAAAGAAATAAAGAAAAAAGGAAGAGAGAGACAGTAAATAGTACAGATATCTTATGTAAATTTGTCAAAGAATTTCGTAAAATAATCACATAAAATCACGTAAAATAATCACATGCATTGCAAAATATATAATATAATTCTAATTATTTTCTGGCTTCGAGAGATATTTCATCGATAAATTCAACATTCCATATTAAATATGGTTTTCCAAGGTTCATAATACGCGAAAATCGTATATGCTAACGAAATCTGAGAATATTCCATCACGTATTATGAATACGGGCCACAATATTCATACAAGGCTGTGCTTCCGTTCTGAGCACTTCGACACTTCTGCTTTCCGGCAATTTAGCGATGCGCGATAAAAGCGCGTCGTTGTAACTCGAATCATCGTACATATCGACGACGTCAATAATGTAACGGATTGAGTCGTAAAATTCCGTAATATCGGGTAATATCGGCGGCTGCACACACTAAGCCATTATGGATACTACACAAGAATTGAAAAATATTAAAAAATATTAAAGGTATTAAAAAATATTAAAAAATATTAAAATTTTTGTAAAATATACCTTATACACGCAATTTTAATTTTTAAAATATAATAAAAGCAAAAAATAGTCAGATCAATGATAAAATGAAAAAATTGGCATTAAAAAATTATACACAGTATAAAATTTAAATCGTTCATTACCATGCTCCGATATTGTGAAAATGTTATGTCCAATAATTGAGTTATAAAATTCTGTAATATCGGGCAATCTCGAAGCGAGACGTGCCATACACTTGCGTGTAAGCCGTTATATACGCATTTAGATATCGCTCAATGTGATGCAGTGCATTCTCTGTCTCTCTCTTTTTCTCTACCGATGAAATAATCTCATAAATTCACATTAGATAGGCGGGGCTTGATACAAGAAGCTGAAAAATTGCCGGGCATCCTCGAGAGATTTTTTATCCAGACACGTTCGTTCGGTGCGAAAATATTACACATTACGGAACCATCAAATTTTCAATCCAATGTTATTCACTTCACGTACGGCCATATCGACCTCATTCTCTGTGTGACTGCGTTCTACGTCATGATTTCCAATTTCCATTTTAATCACGCCACAAGGCTATTAAGAAACAGAACAGTATATCCAAAAATATTGGAAAGCGATTTATTTGAAATTGCGCTAAGTTTTTCATTGGCAGAAGAACACCTATTAAAGATATTTTCTGAAATATTAATTTGCGTCACGCTCATTTTCTCTTGATCATGGCATATCTATATCGAAACACTAATAACATATCGTTGAAATAAATATATTTCGAATATTAAAAAAAAAAAAAAAAAGAAAAAATATTTCAATCATGCAATACTAAATAATCATTCTCCTTACATGAGTTTTTAAAAATAAAAAAATTAAAACAATGTATGTTTAATTATTGATGTTCATTTTCATATCAATAAATACGAAATTAAAATAAAATTTTAACGTGATACAAAGCAGGTATCTCGATATAGGTACTCTTTGAGAAAATATGATAAAAAATAGAAGGAGTTCATAAACGCCATTAGTTTTACTAACTCTACCTCATTTCCTTCCTAATTTCCGGTCTTTTACAGGGATGATGTCTTCAAAGTAAAGCTAAGAACTCACTACTCTCTTTCTTTCACTATTAAACGAGTTCTCTCTATGACATCTATATCCATTTGCATATTCCACTTAATGATCCGTGTTGAAAGTATTTTGAGCATATTAATGGTATTATTGTCGCGGTTTCGAATATTCGAAATAATTTAATTATATTGTCTATTTATTTTCAAAAATATTATAAATTTCAGCTCGATTCAAGTAATAAATATGCCATCGAGGAGAAGTGAAAAACAGCAATAAAAATCATGCGAGAATATTGAAATATGGCCATAAAATATCTCTCATCAAAGAGAAAAATTCCTTCCGCATTTTTATTCATGCAAAATATCATAGTGAAATCATTTTTATTACTAAAAGTACAAATGCATTTCTACTAAATCAAAAAGTGCATATTACACCCTCATTTTATCCGTAAGTTTGCGATTGCAATAATTTATCGAATAATTTGCTATTACATAAAAATATATTATTGCTAGAAATATGTAAAATATTATATGCAGCTTCGAAAAAAAGCTAAGTTCTGAGTATTGTGCGCTACTTGATATTTGATGTCGAAGTCTATTTACAAATTAATCGATTGTACTTAATTTTGTGTATAATATACTTGAGCGCGAGAATATAACTCTCGTAAAAAGTTAACGATTTACTACGAAACCAAATTTCCCAATAACAAAGTTTCTCATCTACACTTTTTTTATTTACGGCACTCTTTC
>NW_021848556.1:3026725-3044231 GCF_003651465.1 Formica exsecta
GAAGATTAAAATCAAAATTGACATAACAAAAATAAAATTGTCTATTTTATTTATTAACAAATTGCTGGGAATACTATTAATTAATAATAAAATTAAGAATAATGAAATTAACAATTGGTGAGACTGAAGAAAGAAATAAAGAAAAAAGGAAGAGAGAGACAGTAAATAGTACAGATATCTTATGTAAATTTGTCAAAGAATTTCGTAAAATAATCACATAAAATCACGTAAAATAATCACATGCATTGCAAAATATATAATATAATTCTAATTATTTTCTGGCTTCGAGAGATATTTCATCGAAGATTAAAATCAAAATTGACATAACAAAAATAAAATTGTCTATTTTATTTATTAACAAATTGCTGGGAATACTATTAATTAATAATAAAATTAAGAATAATGAAATTAACAATTGGTGAGACTGAAGAAAGAAATAAAGAAAAAAGGAAGAGAGAGACAGTAAATAGTACAGATATCTTATGTAAATTTGTCAAAGAATTTCGTAAAATAATCACATAAAATCACGTAAAATAATCACATGCATTGCAAAATATATAATATAATTCTAATTATTTTCTGGCTTCGAGAGATATTTCATCGATAAATTCAACATTCCATATTAAATATGGTTTTCCAAGGTTCATAATACGCGAAAATCGTATATGCTAACGAAATCTGAGAATATTCCATCACGTATTATGAATACGGGCCACAATATTCATACAAGGCTGTGCTTCCGTTCTGAGCACTTCGACACTTCTGCTTTCCGGCAATTTAGCGATGCGCGATAAAAGCGCGTCGTTGTAACTCGAATCATCGTACATATCGACGACGTCAATAATGTAACGGATTGAGTCGTAAAATTCCGTAATATCGGGTAATATCGGCGGCTGCACACACTAAGCCATTATGGATACTACACAAGAATTGAAAAATATTAAAAAATATTAAAGGTATTAAAAAATATTAAAAAATATTAAAATTTTTGTAAAATATACCTTATACACGCAATTTTAATTTTTAAAATATAATAAAAGCAAAAAATAGTCAGATCAATGATAAAATGAAAAAATTGGCATTAAAAAATTATACACAGTATAAAATTTAAATCGTTCATTACCATGCTCCGATATTGTGAAAATGTTATGTCCAATAATTGAGTTATAAAATTCTGTAATATCGGGCAATCTCGAAGCGAGACGTGCCATACACTTGCGTGTAAGCCGTTATATACGCATTTAGATATCGCTCAATGTGATGCAGTGCATTCTCTGTCTCTCTCTTTTTCTCTACCGATGAAATAATCTCATAAATTCACATTAGATAGGCGGGGCTTGATACAAGAAGCTGAAAAATTGCCGGGCATCCTCGAGAGATTTTTTATCCAGACACGTTCGTTCGGTGCGAAAATATTACACATTACGGAACCATCAAATTTTCAATCCAATGTTATTCACTTCACGTACGGCCATATCGACCTCATTCTCTGTGTGACTGCGTTCTACGTCATGATTTCCAATTTCCATTTTAATCACGCCACAAGGCTATTAAGAAACAGAACAGTATATCCAAAAATATTGGAAAGCGATTTATTTGAAATTGCGCTAAGTTTTTCATTGGCAGAAGAACACCTATTAAAGATATTTTCTGAAATATTAATTTGCGTCACGCTCATTTTCTCTTGATCATGGCATATCTATATCGAAACACTAATAACATATCGTTGAAATAAATATATTTCGAATATTAAAAAAAAAAAAAAAAAGAAAAAATATTTCAATCATGCAATACTAAATAATCATTCTCCTTACATGAGTTTTTAAAAATAAAAAAATTAAAACAATGTATGTTTAATTATTGATGTTCATTTTCATATCAATAAATACGAAATTAAAATAAAATTTTAACGTGATACAAAGCAGGTATCTCGATATAGGTACTCTTTGAGAAAATATGATAAAAAATAGAAGGAGTTCATAAACGCCATTAGTTTTACTAACTCTACCTCATTTCCTTCCTAATTTCCGGTCTTTTACAGGGATGATGTCTTCAAAGTAAAGCTAAGAACTCACTACTCTCTTTCTTTCACTATTAAACGAGTTCTCTCTATGACATCTATATCCATTTGCATATTCCACTTAATGATCCGTGTTGAAAGTATTTTGAGCATATTAATGGTATTATTGTCGCGGTTTCGAATATTCGAAATAATTTAATTATATTGTCTATTTATTTTCAAAAATATTATAAATTTCAGCTCGATTCAAGTAATAAATATGCCATCGAGGAGAAGTGAAAAACAGCAATAAAAATCATGCGAGAATATTGAAATATGGCCATAAAATATCTCTCATCAAAGAGAAAAATTCCTTCCGCATTTTTATTCATGCAAAATATCATAGTGAAATCATTTTTATTACTAAAAGTACAAATGCATTTCTACTAAATCAAAAAGTGCATATTACACCCTCATTTTATCCGTAAGTTTGCGATTGCAATAATTTATCGAATAATTTGCTATTACATAAAAATATATTATTGCTAGAAATATGTAAAATATTATATGCAGCTTCGAAAAAAAGCTAAGTTCTGAGTATTGTGCGCTACTTGATATTTGATGTCGAAGTCTATTTACAAATTAATCGATTGTACTTAATTTTGTGTATAATATACTTGAGCGCGAGAATATAACTCTCGTAAAAAGTTAACGATTTACTACGAAACCAAATTTCCCAATAACAAAGTTTCTCATCTACACTTTTTTTATTTACGGCACTCTTTCCATCTCCTCGACAGGTCTCCGCTTCGACGTCGTACAACTTTCCTGTTTCCTACAATCATATTTGCTTCCGCCGTGGATTCCCAATAAATGACATCGTCGATAAGCAAAAGGTGTATCGCCGGAGGAGAGTAAAAACAGGAAACGTTAAGATATCTCGTAATGCAATTGCAGACGATGGCGTCGAAAAAAAAAAAAAAAACAGCAATATGATTTTGTAACTTATTTAAATACTTTAATAATTCTTTTAATTTTACATCAATAAAATTTCGCAATTGATAACATAATTAAACATAAATATTTGAATCTTTTATTTACAAAATCCATCGCCTAAAAATCTCCGATTATATTCCTTCACATATCTGATTTCGACAAATCAAATTTCATCTACGAGATATTGTACTTAAGAGGATTAGATGGAATTAAAAAAATAATGGACAAAATATTGTATTTAAAAGAGTAGATGGGATTTAAAAAATATTTGATTTTTAATTCAATAATGTTAAAACTCGAAACCTTAAATTAATTGAGAGATCTCGCCCGGAGATAGAGGAGGATTAAGTTGATGAGCTAGCGCGGGAAAATTTTTTATAAATGCAAGACAACGCGTCCGAATTCTCGTTGACGCCTCATTAAATTCTACTCTTTTTTTTCCCTTAAAGCTTCATAACCACCCGCGATCAAATCACGATCAAATCAGCATATAAAAGGGAGGCAGAAATCGCGGAAGGTAGATCGTGCCTGTCCCTTTTAGAAATAATCCTCATGAATATAAATTGTTACATCCTCGAGCGGAATGACGCGATGGGCAGGAAAAAACGTGAGGAAAGAAGAAAATGAAAGAAAAGAAACTTTATCCAATACAAAAGTTCAAAGTTCTGTCCACTTGCTCGCTCGCACATAATTCTTAGCGCTTTGAAACTTAGCGATTTTTACTCGCCCGTTTTCCGTACTTAAATTATGAGTTAACTTACAATTATAAGTCTCGTTGAATCTCTCTAGCATCAATACATAATACAAGATTTAAACAACAGGTAAAGTGAGAGCAAAGTGTTTATTCAATTTCTTTTCTTAAGTATTAATCATAATAATTGTTCGCATCCATTTTATATTAATGTTTAGCTTAGATCAAAGACTGAATCGGCAATCATGAGAATGTGCGGTAACTCTAACTTAAGTTCCCTTCTATAATTATTATTGCCTTCTTATTCAGTTTAGTGACAAAGGTATAATCGTAGCGATTAAATGTAATAGTGATGTTCGAATGAAAGGCTTAGGTTACTAAAAGAGGACATATGGTTACCTTTGATGTGAGGTTAGCCTAGTCGACTGGTACGTTATATCCTTATTAATTCAGGAGACACGTGTTATACTGAAAGGTAAGGTTCCGACCCCTAAGAGCCACTATCGAGTTTGATCCGCTTTTATGAAATTCTTCCTATAAATTCTGGAGCGCTTCTTCTACTTGCATGTAAATATTCATAGCTATGGAAAAAACGCTTTTAATAGAAAATTATATCTTTGCTCTTTTATGTTATAGAAGCTATTCTTATGGATCGCGTAAAAAATATGTTGTGGAAACGTGATCCTTTTTTCAACTACAGATATTGCAATTCGAATTGAGGAAAAAATATTTTATAATACTAAATTCTACAATGGTTTTATATATAAAACAAGGTTCAATAAAAGTGAATAGATCCATCGGAGGATTAACACGACGTCAGGCGTGCTCAACAGAGCGGTGCGAGTACTCCTCAAAGAGCATTTCCGTCGCTATCGGAATAGAGAAGGAGAGAGGGAATCGGTTCGATCGACATGATCTTTTCGTGCAATGAGAATAGAGGCTAGTCAGATAAGATGACCTCGTATGTAAATACGAGCGTCTCCTCCTAGCTCGCGCATGAAGCGACAACGATTTGTCCCGCGAGAGTCGTTCGAACGACACCGAGTTCGCGGATCAACCCCGGGATCATCGGAGACGGAGACCAGTTTGGCGAAATCCCTGGATACGGATCACGAAACCATCGTCGTCGTCGTCGTACTACGGGATAGCACGGACGGCGAAAAATCGAGAAATAACGTCCACAGAATGTGGATTAGAGTCAGCGACCGGAGCCTTCGGAGATTTCGGAATTGTGATTCGCGATACATCACGATGAAAGCACATCTCCATCACTATTTTCTTTCTTCGATCCCGCAAGCTTTCGATCTTAGAATACTAACGAGGCACGATGACGATAGAAGCATACTGCGCCATTTTTATTTCTTGGTTTTATTTGGGATTGATACAGTTTTAAAGATCACATATATATGTTTAAATATGTAACAGAATGATATTGATTAATATTTCTTTGCGCAATTATTCATATGAGATAGTTTTATCTCTATATATTCTTATAAAAATATTTCAAAATAATTTGTTATTTCTTTTCCTTAATTCAATTTCATTACAATTCGCTAAATCTCATCGTAAAATAAATTCATTAATTTCACTCTGTTATATCAATCAAATAAAAGCTTCTACTTTCATTTACGAGTATTCTATGGACGGTTATTAATTTTCTTTTACATATATATAATTTATTATATGGATTCTGTTTATAAACTTTAAGCTATACGAAATATATATTTCACAAATTATAAATCTTTTATATAAATTAATCATTAATTCAATCCATTACTACATTGCATTATTCCATTTAATAATTGTATTGGACTTTATCATCGCGCGATTGGCTTTATCGAGCAACTGAAAATTGTGCGGTGCGATATTCTCAGCACAAATTGTTGCGATCCATCATGTTACGAAATTTATCGCTTGTCGCCATTTCGCGAAATTTTTCACAAGCATTTTCATCTACGTTCGTGCAAAATAATTACGTCCCACATATGCTGTCACGAGGCGAAATTCGCGAATCTTTCATTTCTCACTCGTTCCTTTTGCAGAAAGCTTTAGGCGATTTAAATTTTTTGCTATTAACTCCCCTGAATATTTAACACATTTCCCCTTGATTCATCGCGGATGCATAATGGATTTGTAATGCGTTCTCGCAATCAGATTCGAAGATAATAAATTTTTTCAATGATACATGAACGAGAATACCGTGTGTATATAAATTGATATGTAATCGAAAAAAGAACTGAAGGCATTTGAGAAACAAAATAAATATTTTCAATAAATTAACATTGCATGTACTATCGCCAAGTGAAAAATTGCTTTCTAATTCTTTGTCTCCCTAAATCTGGAGATTATTGCAGCTATATCCCACGTAAATTACAATCCTTGTTCCGATTTTCATTACATTTATGGAGTCTTTATTCTCATCTTATTTTCTGTTACATATTAGCTCTTGGTGTTCCTCGGCTCATTCTCGGACTATTCGCACAACTTTTATATAACCGCTATTATAATCTAAAGAAACTTAAATTTAATTTTTAATTTAAAAAGTATGAAACACCGCTAATATCAATATAAATAAAAGAAGAAAGTTTTTGTATCAATAACTAAACAAATTTTACAATACAAATAGAATTATGTATTATAAAGTGTAGATATTCTATCCATAAAAAATTATTAAATCTTGATTCAACATTTTTAGCGCGCCGATATACAATATTAAATTTCTGAGTATTAATTAAGCCATATAAATAAATAAATGCATTTATTTTCATTGGAAATATTTCGAAAGATAAAGACATTTTATTCGATTCACTGATTTGATTATTTCTTGATCAGTTTAATGAAAATTACCTATCAATGCAATAAGATCACAGTATTAACATTTACTACCCCTGAGTTTTAGATACTTGTAAAAAGTATCTAAAAACCTATTAAATTTGGATTATGTCCCTATATATACATATAATTATCGCAGTGAGTGTGTTCCCAAATCGATCCACAAATTCTATAAACTTCTACACATAGGTAATACATACCCGGTGACACATAAAAACTGTTAATGGAAAATTATTGTTTAAACGGATGATTCCGCTGCACGTATCGCTTTTTGCATCGAATGGACGAAAATGGGAAACGGAAGGGGTTATTTTTTCACGTTTCTCGAACGTAATGGAATTTCAAAAAAGCAATCGTTATCCCGAGCGACCATCGCAATTAAATGAAATTGCGCGGAAAATTACAATAAGCTAATTATCGCATCGTAATGAGTGTCGCGATAATAACGTGTGGTTTTTTATTTCGCTTTTGTATGTGTGCGTGTTACAGATACACCACGACACTTAACCGAATTATTATCGTTTATTTTAGCGTTAAATAGGTAATGTCGCTGGGGATCGGATCTGGGTTAATTTACAGTATTATTAGACACACCGAAAGTGAAGCGGAGAATGAGAGCAGACAAAGGGGAGTGCCAGATACAGGAGACGATGTTTTAAAACATGATGAATTGCGCGCTCTTGGTTGTCTTTTCTATTTTTAGATTTCTCTCGAAATTATTCCTAAAACAGTATAGCATGACACAATAGGTTGAAACTGATATAATTATAAATAGTTGTACTGATTATTTAATTCATCTTAATTGAGGATTATATAATATTGCATTTTAGAGAGAGAGATTAACATTAATAAACATTTAATCAATTACTATGTATATATATATATTTGTGTGTATCATTTTGCATTTTATAATATTTATATTTTATATTCTTACATTGCATGTACTTTTGTTTGTGTGAACTTGCTGCTTCATATTTCTTATTCTGAAGTAATTTATCACTCCCGTTTCCTACCGCGAGATAACAAAACGTAGAAACTAATTAAGCAAAATTGACAAAAAGCACACGATAATCGATAATAAAATTCCGCGATAGCGTTACGGGAACGCATTAATTAAAAGATTAATTAACTGATTTCCCACGCGAGCCATGCATCCGAAACGCGCGTTGGAATCTGATAAACAAGCCCAGAAAGATATCTCTCCTCGCGGGTGGTGCTCGAAGCGGCGTGCGGTTCGTGATGGCATTTTGACAACAGCCGCTTTCGTGTCATAGTCACACGGCCGTTACATGCCGATACGTTCACGCATCCGTTACGCGGGTGGCATGCGGCACGACGCGTACCTGCGGGCCATGTACATATACCTGCGGGCCATGCGCGAGTAACGCGTTTCCTGCGATCGGAACGAGGGTAACCTAGCGTGATCGAGAGATAGGTTGCGCGACCGGGTGCAAATACATTCGCACCTGCCCGCTGTAAATGACGCGCCTCATTAGGAATTAAATTATATTTATCGGTGACAATGACTAGTCGTAATTCTTATAAAACGAGAACATTTATAATTAGTCGCTTTTCTAATGCATTTCATTAAAACATTAAGCGTAAGCTCGTAGCTGAAATATTCCTTAGAAAGGAAAACTCTTTACCGTGTAGAAAAATAAATGGAAATTGATTTTTTATATAGTTAATAAGTTTTTTAATTATTGAAAGAGGAAGGGAGAAAGAGCGCGATGGATTAATTTGTTAAAATTATATTAAAAGTTAAGTCACATAAAATTATAAATTTATATTAATTTTATGATTATTATTATAGAGTAAAAGTCTATTTTATAAACTAATTATATATATTTATAGAAAATAATAAAATATATATGAAATATTTATACATAAGAGAATTCGAGAGAAAATTTTAAACAAATCTGCGATTATGTTTGCTTCATTCAAAATATATATAAATCTTTACATGTAAATCTTTGCATTTTTTTATATGCAAAAAAATTACTTTGGTGCAATAATAGTATAGATTTTATAATAGTAACTCTATCGCTACTACTAAAAATTCGAAAGATGATAGAGATAAACTTATGAGACGCCCCTGTTGCCATCTACACGATTAATCGCACTTTAACTATCGAGGGAAAAGTATGTCAACATATTTAGTTCGTGTTCCTAGCATTTTTACTTTCTCATTCGAATAGTGTGGCACACCTATAGCGTGATCGTCATACAGCTTATTTTACACTATCGGTTCCACCCTGGAACCGTGGAACGTGAACGCCCATCTTGTACACACGCGTGCACCAGCGTAATGTCACTGTGTGACACGCGCGCCACGCCTTCTCTTCTAGAGTAAATTAAGCTCATAAATGACAAGCGTTAATAATTTATCATGGTGCACAAGGAGGTACCGTTGTGATGTATGATGTTGGCGCGTAAATGAAAAGGCAATTAGCGCACCGTTTTTATAATAAGAATAAACTTTACGCTTCTTTATATAACTTAGCTCCGAAAAAATTTTACAGTAACTTTACTATACTGTATTTTTAATTATATTTCGAGTTAATAAATTTTATTCGAGATACGCATGTTTATTAGGTCGTATTCTTTTTTAAGATTTATCTCATAAATGACATTTCCAATCCGATATAATATTATTACAACACGAGATTGGAAATCTTCTTATAACTTCAAATACTCAAGTAAAATAATAATTGTATTTAACAGAAAATAATGTGGCAGTCGCAGGTTAATGATTCACAAAAGTTGTAAAAAAACTAGAAGCCCTTCTAAAGAGATATAAAGAGGTAATCCTAAATTAAGCTGTCCGGGAATGAAACGCGAAAATCCTCCTCTTAACTTCATTCACTGACCCTCCAATTATCCCCTTAACCGGGATTCGGCGTCTCGTTAGGCGAGTGCAGCGTTCAAACACACTCAGTATAAGCGCGTTACATTAGTAATATAGCTTAGAAGCAATTACTAGCGCCGACGAGTTCCCCCGGAAACAGCGATAATTAATTCGATCAAGCGTGAAGATCAAAGGCGCATGTAATGATGCATCTTTAAAGCGACGAGACCTACGGTCGGTCCACGGAAGCAGGTTAATTAATATTCACCCGGTGGGGGGAAGGAGGGGGAGAACGAGAGAGAGAGAGAGAGAGAGAGAATAGGGTCGATCGAGGTGCACGACACAACGTTGCGGCGGCTTAATCGAGGATTCGTTGGGGGGGAGGAGGGGGAGGACGAGAGAGAGAGAAAGAGAATAGGGTCGATCGAGGTGCACGACACAACGTTGCGGCGGCTTAATCGAGGATTCGTTTGACGAACGACTACTCCGAGCATACGCCCCGTTGTCCCCTCGTCTCTCGTTCGAGCTTGTACAAACAAAACGATCGCCTCGGCGTCATAAACCCTGTTGAACTTTGCGGTCTAATTTCCTCGTGTAACCGCTCCGCCCGTTCGTGTTCTCCCCGTGTGCAACGGCCACGTTGTTGCACCTCTTCCAAGCCGGTCCCGAGGGACCTGTTCGAGTCACTACGGATAATACCTCTGTCGGTCGGCGTTGACTCTTTGTGCATGGTGAATGAGCCGTGACGGGGAGGCTGATGCCGTGTGAAGAATCGTCCTGAAAGCGCTCAGCGCGTGTTTTCCCGGACGCCTGGCTTGCGTTACACGCGGAAAAATCATTGTATCGCGACACCGCGTAACGATGAACAATGAGATACTTGACACACGTGCGGCGCGGATGGTTAAAATGAGAACAAATGGTTGGAATAAGAATAATCAGTGTCGTTTTGCGATTCGAAAGTAAAAAAAAAAGAGAATATATATGACATTTGTCACATGTCTACGAGTTATAGAAAAGTTAGCGTTAATTGGTTTAATTCCACGCGTGCGGCGCGGATGGTTAAAATGAGAACAAATGGTTGGAATGAGAATAATCAGTGTCGTTTTGCGATTCGAAAGTAGAAAAAAAGAGAATATATATGACATTTGTCACATGTCTACGAGTTATAGAAAAGTTAGCGTTAATTGGTTTAATTCCACGACATTGTATTCCACGTGAAACATGATATATAATATTTAATTATCATTATATTTATACAAAAATAAAAATGTCTAAAAAATACGTCTCATAAAATAAGATATTCTTCTTATTGTTTTTCAACCAATTAAAAGTAACAAAAAGAGATATCAATCCTGAAGAAATGTTATACAATCGTTGCTTCGCGTCGATTGCGCGATCGTTAAATGTTTTGTCAAGCGATGTCGTGACGTCTCTGGCAATATATTCGATCGCTTATAAAATATCTCGCTCTCGTCAAGGCGAACAAAAGTCATCGAAGCCTCTGCTACAGTATCGATAACGCGAGACTGATAAATCAAAATGGAAATAAAAGTTATTTACGGGAACGCGAGAGAGATCAGCCGCGGCTTGATAAAGTGGAAAAATGCAGCCAGGAGGCGGCTTTGTCGAAACAACGGGACCGGCCATCCCTCAAGCTCTCCCAACCGCCCCCATCCCCGCCGAAACCCATCAGCTCGGGTGCTTGCCCGGTTTTATCACGGCGCCGTTTATCACCGCTTGCCTAGACAATGCCGTTGTTGTTCCCATTGTACAGCCCACGGGGATGCCGTCCTGACCCATATCCTCTTACCGAACATTCCCACGGGGAGAATCAAACGCGTCGGCTACGACTGTGAACCTTTCCGCGCTCTCGCGACGTGGAATATCAAACGAAAGGAAGGAAGAAAGGAGGAAAGACAGCTCCTCTTCCCTCAATGTTCCTTCCCAGAACAGTTTCGCGCGTCTATCGGGAACAATCTCGCCTATTATCACCGAGAAAGATCGAACTCTCGCTCGCGCGAGTCGAGAGAAGTGGGATGAGACGAGAAGAAAGTGTTCGGCGCCAGAATTACGGTCGCTTAATTGCCTCCTCGAGGAACTAATAAAAAGTATCTTACCAGAAAGACTCGCGTGGGGCATTGAGGAGAATTCGTGCCGGGGGTTAAGGCCAATTTACGCAGCTCATTCTTGACGAGCGTCTCGCGTGAACGTAGAGTGTCCAAAGTGAGAAAAAAAATAGTTTGTGTAAAAGACATTTCCACGAGAATAATCTATGGCGAAGGGAAATGAGAGAAGGGAAAGCTTTATTCTAGAAAATAATTTTATAAGAATTTATTGATATATCTATTTGAAATTTAATATATCAGCTTTTGACTGCTTTTGTTCACCTTCATAAATTCCTTCTCGCCAATTCCAGAAAAAAATGTATCCATTGATAAAAATATAAATTGAGATTCCGATATTTTTTAAATTATAAGCATTGAAATATCTAAAGAATTTTGCAAAATCGGGCAAACAAAAACAGGTACAAACATAAAATGGTGTCCTTCGTTTTATTTATCATTTTTAAAATATTCTTCTCTCACTAATAATACTTGAAAAAAAGAAACTATCATATTTAATTTATCCGGAATGGACCATACAAATTTGCCTTCAGATACTTCTCGATGCAATTCTACAAATCAATATGATGCTTTTCAATCGCTGAATCTCGCGAGAGATGCAGAGTGCCGAGGGAAAAACGAGGCAAAAATCTCCAACGAGAGCGACGCGATATTGCGGTTTTCTTTATTGCAATTGGTAACGCCGCAGCTTGTTCTGTTACTGTCACGAATTGTTCGGGGTAACAAATATTTAATAACCAAACTTATCTCTGAAGCGGAGTAATAAATATTTAATAACCAAACTTATTCCGTTTCTACGTTTTCTCTTTCATCGCTTTGTTTCTACATTGTAGCCGGATCTATCAAGTACGTCTATCAAGTGCATCCAAGTGTCACAAACATCAGGAATATTGGATGCTGAAACAGTTCTCAGGATAGCACCAAGTCATGGTAACAATCGTAGTAACATTAAAATTACGGCATCTGCAATATTATAGGCAATAAAAAATGTTTTGAAGTAACGTCGTAAAATAATAATAAAGGTAATAATGATATTGATGTATGCGGATAATGCTAATAGAGACTGATAAAAATATAATGGCATGGCATTATATCAACATTAAATAATGCAATAATCGCAATAGGATCGTTGATAATATGTAAAAATAATCCGATTGCTTTTAATGCAATTAATTAAATAAACAGAAACTGTTGAAATTATTAAAAAGTTATATAAAATATATTCGTATGTAATATCCATACATAATATTCTTATTCATACGTAATAATAGAAAATATTCGTATGTAATATTCATATCGAGCTTTGTACAATAAAATTTTATCAACAGGAAAAATGCCAATACGCATTAAAAGATAAAATAATCCTGCAGAATCGTTATATCTCAAAATTATGGACAATTATTCATATTTTTCCATCTTTCCGAGTAACACCAAGTTAAAGTAGTGATAAAAGGTATACGAAATAGTGTTGGAAAAACGGGACATGTATGATTATTAAATACTTGTTACTCCGTTTTTTTCGTCGATCGAGAACATCGAATTCGAGGAACGAGGTCGCGCAGGATTACAGATCGTAATAAGAGAAGCTGCAATATCGAGGCGTTAGTGCTAGATATTTCTCTATCTCTTTCGCTATTTCCACCACTAGAACGTTTCTCCGATATCCAATGCCGGGCCGTGAACATAGTTAAGACCCACGACATTTCCTCGATGTAACTCCAGAAACTAATTTACATGAAAGCAAAGTGCACTATCCTATACAGCATGATAAAATTGAATTGACAAACGTATCTCGATTCGCGTATTTTCTTCAAACGGCTTTAACACAACTTTACGTCTATATTGATTTTCGCCGAGCATTAAGAAATTGTCTATCATCGCTACGCAAATGTTTCTACGAATATTTTACTTGTTCCTTAAGTTCACGAAATCTTCCTAGTTTTTTCGATTGTTATCTATGATTTTCCTTTCGCATTGAATTTTTTGCCGCATCGACAAGTCAAGAGGCACTCCGCGACGATGTGGATTCGCATCGCATATCTACCGGAATGACGTACGATCCGCGGATTAGCTCGAACACGACGGAGAGCAAGATAGGTACACGGAGATTTAAACCGACAGGACGAGAGCGGTGGTGGTGCGGAGTTGCCTGGCATACGTACGTCTACGACTGGTACCAAGATCGCTCTGTGCGCATTCGCGATAAATTTTCTTCGCTCTGAATATTTCGCGCACTCTATAAAATCTTCTTATCCCTCCCTGATCTACTTACTTTTCAACCTTTACAAATTGTAAGCACCTTATATGTCCTGATTATACGTTCAATTGGACAGCGACACGACGTGAAACTCTACTGCTTTTATACATGACTCTTAAATGCGTTATAAAATCATGGGAAACTTGAATTTAATGAAGTTAAAAATTTTTTCAGCGAAGGAATATCTTTCTCTATATATATGTACTTTTATTTTTTCCCCTGTAGAAGAGAGGATAAACAAATCTTTTTCTTTTATTTTCAAAATAAATATATAAGCAGTTTAATATGTAAATTAATATAATTTTATTGTTTTAATTAATAATTTTTGCAAAAAAATTATTTTACGTTTAATTAAAATCTAAATATCATATAACAAAAAATTATATACAGAATAAAAAAAATGTGACATTTCTATTAAAATTCACATTAATATATGTACGCGTCAAAGTAAATATATATCACGCATTTTTCTTATATAAATTGCGAGATATCTTAAATGTTTATTAGAATGATACTATCACACCTCGTGGTGATAGTTTCAAGATATGAAAATCGAAAAGCTACGAGATAAGAAGACCAAAGTTTGCTCACTCTTCTCTATCTCTCCCCCGAGTTATTCCATATCGACATCCCTTTATTTCTTAGACAAGACTCGACTTTCTTCGTTCTCACAAAGTTTATTGGTTGACGACGGCAATTTTAAGAACCTGGTTGACTCGGAAGTAGCAAAGTTTCACTGGCGACGCTTATTTGCTCCAAGTATTTCAAATCTCACATATCTTCGGTTTAACACCCTCTGTCTGCTGTTAAATATTGAACACGGTCGATAAGAAAATGACTCTCATTCTTTTGAACATTTTTATACAACATAATCACATGCTATCGAATTGGTTCATCGTTTCTATATACAATATTTCAATATTAATAATAAAAAATCTGCATTTGTCGTTTCTCTATTATTAATAGTTTCCACGTAGAAAGAATTAAGAAAATGTATTGAAATTATAAAATAATGTAACATGAGAGACAACAAAGTTATTATTAATCGCGCACTTTATATCTTAGATATAGATACTTTAACAAACTTAAAATTTAATTTAGCGACAATTTTATAGAAATTACAATTATAAAATTATGTGCAATTTACATTGAAAAAATATAAATAAATTAAAATTTATTAATATAAATGAATAATAGAATATACATTTTTATATATATTTTTCTATTCAAATAAATTTTAACAAAAATTGTATTAAATTATCAAACAAATCAATACTGATAATTAATATTATACGATCTGTATAAAATTAGAGAAAATTTAATACTCTTAATTTTGTGAATATTTGTATTATATCATGATATGCGTTATATTTTACTGATCAATGTTACGTTTAAGATTGGTTGCTCTTCAAGTTTTCGTTGATTTTACGTAAAAATTTTAATTCTTATCTTTATCTTTGCGCAAATTTAATTTTCTCATATTATAGAGAAATACTTCAAATATATCAATGATCGTTGCTAATTGAAATCACATCTCATTAAACACGATATGCTAATTTTCGCGAAATGACATCCTCCAAGTATCGCGAGATTAAACTAATTTCTCTCGCTGTACCAACACCGGTTGCTTGCACGAGCAGGCCATTTATCGGTTTCTAATTACGTTTAATCGTTACGATTTCTCAGGATTAGCCAAGGGTAAGCGGTCAAATGAGACGCCGCGATGGCACGTCCGTGGCTGATCTTATGGCTAATTCGAAGTTAACGCCAATTACCTGCAACTTTCTCTGACTACCGTCGCTATTCTAACTGGCTTATAAAGTAGCTTTTAATCAAGACTTTATAGCTAATTTGTTCGCAAAATCTTATTCCATGCTATTTTAGCATGATGAAGTTACACTGATTACACACATAAAATATATCAAAAATAATTATTAATAAACTTGTCATTAGATTGAAATTATCGCATATATTATATATATTATTTGAATATTCAATTAATCGAATCAGTTAACCTAACCCTTTTGATTCTAAGCTTGTACATATTTTTTTGTAATCAGGACTCTGATTCAAATTTGCAGATTTTTAAATATGCATAATTTAACAATTATAAAACAAAAAATTTATGGAATTACTTAAAATCTTCTTGAAAAATAAAATATATTTAATTTCATTCTCCAAAAAATTAATAAATTTAAATAAATATAAAAAAATGTAAAATTTAATAAATATCTAGCTTTTATCTTTCAAATTCTATATTAGAATTCATGAATTCGAATAGGATCACTCTGCTCCTCGCTTGTAAGTACATGTTAACAAAACATTCCCGCATCACCTCTAGATAGTAATGTTTTGAATCTAATTATGCAGAAGCGAGTTACGCATAATACATTAGGAGAATTTCCAACACTGTAAACATAAAGTTAAGTAACAACTAAGTACCCTTACGTTTTGGGCTTTGTCGAATTAATCTTAACTAACTGACTGTATGCGGTCGATCGATAGCTTGCGGAATGCTTTTGTCAAAGCATCATCATTACATGTCAAATAGCTAAGGCACGTCACATCGTCAATTGCAGGAGTAATACCGTCAAATCAAATATATTGTTAAATGAAAATAAAGCATTGTCTAGAAATTCCATAGTCTCATTGTCTCATATTTACGTACAAATCTTTTAATCTGTATTGTCAAGTGTAAAAATTGTATTGACACAAAATATTCGATATTCACGAAGATAACTATAAAACTTATGTATGTAAACTAGCAAATTCGTATCTTTTCTTGCCATCGCATGTCATTTTTTCAATCCCTAGCTTTCCATCCAAACGAATAGAATTCTGCTTAATTTAATTTATATCCATCGTCATTAACGTTAAAAGCAAACGCGCATAGATCGACATGTGAGTATGGCAAGTTCCTTTCGTGTCAAGTCACCATTTAATTCAGAAACATAAATTTGATACATTCGCGTGCTAATGCATTCAGCACATTGCTAATGTGCGTGAATACCTTTCCACGCGTCGCATCGTTTAATATTAAAGGAAACGATACGTTTCTGCGTGCCGTACGTGTTGCGAGGTACATACCCGATTGCGACGATTAGCTAAACCCGTGACGGAAAGTTTCCCGTCGTCGGAACTTGGACGCCGGCGCAGCTGTTAGAAACTACGACGAAGTCGAATGCGGCAATCGACCCCGGTCAAGCTCGTGCAAAAGACACGGTCGGCGAACGTACACGTCGCCGTGTATGTGTTCTTTTCTCGAACCGTCGATCCATGCCGGCGAATCGTACATGCAACTGGACGATACATTGATGACACTTACCTGGAACAAAGAAAAGAGAAATTGTACGTTAGAGAAATGCTAGGGGGAAACGTTCGCGTGGAATTTCGCTGAATTATCCGTTTTTACGCCGATACCTTGGAACGAGAATAACGAATCAATTTCTTGACTCGGAGGTGAAAGAACGAATGTTCTATATATTTATAATTGATGTCAGAAAGAGATAAAAATGATGTGATATATACAGGGATGATTTTTTGATTTCGTAGATAATCTCTACAGAGCTAATCTTATATGAATAATGTAACAATTATTAAAATGTTAATATATTAATCTTGCTCTTCGTTTTTTTGCTCTCTCTCCCTTTCTATTTTTAATTTTCTTCTTCTTTTAAATTGTCAGATGACATTTTCTATTCTCACTCGAAGATATTAGTAACAGCCAAGAAAAACCGGCCATAATTTTTTAAATTTCATT
>NW_021848556.1:3044347-3059979 GCF_003651465.1 Formica exsecta
AATTACTTAAAAAATCAATATATAATTTTTTTCTACAAATATTTTCATAAAAATATTTCGATAAAACAAGAAAGTATTTCAATAAAAAGTCAACGTAAGAAATGTTATCAATAGGAATATTGAAATATTAGAATATTGACATTTAAATCATCATTAATTACTATCAAATTAATATCTATTACCACAATATTTATATAATATTTATGTTTATATCTATTATGACATCTATTATTTATATAACGTTGACAATTTGCCGCGTTTGCTGTATAATAAATCGATCTGTCGCAGTTGTAGAATATCTAATATGTCAATATGCGAGCACACAATCTATATAACCGGCGCGCGCCGGAAAGAATCAAGCGCGAAAAAAGTAACAAAAACGGAAAGGAATACGAACGGAGAGCGAAGTGACGTGAAAAGGACTTGTCAGTCCGCAAAAAAAGCGCTTTCCGCCGCGGCTTCGTGGAGAAGATAATTTGTTGGTTCAGTGAGCTCTCCGTCGACGCGGTTTCAACCGTCGTCACACTTCGATTTCGCAACCGTAATATCCACGTGCCCGATCGCAAAGAAGTCGGCTCAAATTATCGGTCTTCGATGAAGGTTTATATTTAACCAGAACGACTTCCACCTCGCCGTCCGATAACTTAGTCCACAATTCGCTTCTTCCTCTCGATTAGCTATAAAAGCCCTGGGCATCGACGCATTCCCGCGCCTGAGTAATATTGATATTTGTAAAATGCGAATCAAATCATACCTGAAATTTTTTCTCGTCGAAATGAGTTTCCTTGTTTGATAAGTTTAAATAGTATTTAAAGATTTATGCAGTTTGACAGTTCTTAAATAAATAAAAAAAGAAATATATCTTTAATATTTAATTATTACTTTTATCTTTTAGATATTATTGTGTACTTCTCTATTATTCCTTTTTAAATAAAAAAATCATAGAATTATTTAAATATAGACACAATATTCTACCATTATATGAAAGCATAGCCGATAAAAGACTGTTAGTCCGTACATTTATGCATTCACGTATTTACCCGCTAGCGAGTAAATGTTCAAAACGCATATGTGAACAGTAAGTAAAAAGATTTATGACTACAGTAATGATGTACTAATTGCAAGCTGAAAATTAAAATCAAAGAATACCTAAATTATCTTCTATTAGAGAAAGAGCTTTATTAATACAATATCACAATCATTACTGCATTCACGATGCTAATAAATCGCATAAACCCAGAGAAATTGTTTGTTACGTAATCCGCTTGCAGCTATATTTCGCATTGAATGCTATAATAATATGTGCTCATTGTTGAAATAATATCCATTTCATAGTCAGAATTGGATATAAATAATGTTCGTAAATACAGAGATTTTTGCGAATGATATAAAGTTAAAAATAAATTTTATAAAATATGGAAAATGTTAAAATAGATAGTCAGTTTGCACAAATTTATTTATTGCAGTGCCATATGTTGACTAAAGTCGTTAAAGTATTTGAAGTATGAGTGCTGTGAATAACACAAAGCAAAAAAATATATAACGCGTTACTGTATCACTCATCCGTTTTCTCTTTGTGAACGATTAATGCAAGATGTCTGTTATATTTAGAGTTGGCAATCGATGACAAGGGCACGACAGAATCTCTGGAAGGGAATTGAAAATAGGATCGGGTCTTGATGTACAGGGTAGTCGTCATGTGAATCAACACGATGGTCAACCATACATACTAACCCGACGTTTCCAGAGAACACATATTTGTACGTGCGAGCGAGTGTTCCGACAACTTGTTCAATTAAATGTACGTCCGTCGCGATTAGAGTGATATTCCTTTGATGGTCTTTCACAGAATCTAACCTATCGTACTGAAACGTACTCGGTCAAGATATAATTACTTCCAGATTATATCGATTAAGGTAACCGAATCAAAGTCGCTTATAAAAATGTAAGGATATTTTTCTGGAATTAAATTCAATTTCTATTCGGTAAAATATTCAGCGAAACAAAATCATGTTACACATTCCTCTTTCTGCGGAATATAAAACATAGGCACATTTCAAACGAAATCGAAACTACAAAAATAAAGTTACGTTAGTCGGAATATAAAATGTAAAATTAGATATGTCATCGTTCTACGAGAATGTGCCATCGTTGCATTTTTATGAAGGAAACAGTGAGAATCGTCATGAAACATTCTCGAGAAACCAAAGAGATTCTCCATTTCTCCGACTCGAGATAAACGGCGTCGCGATATTGCGAATCCTAGTCTAGACTTTTCGTGATCTCACTCGGATCTCGTCTCGTCTACGTGCGCTTCGCTTCTCGATTCTGCCGTTCGCTTCGGCGGGTATCTCTTCTTTCCGCACGCGCTCGTGTCTAGAAGGTGAGAAAATGGAAATACGCGAGGAATGCGATAGCGAAAGAGGAGAGCAATAAACTGAATTAGAATCGATCGTGCGCCCCGCATAACTCGCCAGGATTACGTAATTGTAACTTGCATGTGTACGTATTGTGCGAGCACTGTCACATGCATAATCACGCACATGCAGCTGCGCGACGAAGATAAGAAAAGAGAGAAAGAGAGAGAGAGAGAGAGAGACCGCGTGTCTTTCAATTATATTTATCTTTAATTATCGTATTCAATACAAAATAATCGAACTGTTTTTATTCATTTTAGATGCCCAGCAGAATTAGACGTTGAGAATAAAATATTTTTTAAATCATAATACGTGTATTTAATCGTTCATAGAGAAAGCTCTATAATATACCATAGCGTGCGATATATGCTTATTTTTACATAGAACAAATCACAAACGTATTTTATTCTATAAATATTCTATAAATTAATATAACCCATTTATTAAAAATCGATCGCGTCAAATCGATTGCATCAAACTAATTACATTATCCAGTTAGTATTTAAAATACATATTTCCGAGCGCCGTTAAATAGACTCTGTATCGATATATTTGCAAGTTTCTCGCTGTAACTCTCCAGATCCTTGGCATAATAAATGCTGCGGAGAGAAGGTAGAGAGAGATCGTCGAAACGTTGGTGCGCGTGAAAGTCGAGAAGGCTCAGCACGGCCATGGATCAAATCCGGATCGAACGGCACGTGACAACTGGATTTTCGTGGACTTCGTGTCCCCGCGAGAACGGCGCGATTTTATTCTGCACCGGTAGAAAACGCGCGATGGGATTTCGTGGCGAGAAATCGGGTCCAACCGGAGAGTTGATAGGCGGATGAAATATGAGGCGTTGGCAGAGAGCGTATTCGACCATCACCGCAAAGGAGCAATAAAATCCGTTGACGCGAGGATCGGAAGGGATGATTTTGCTCTATTTTTGAAAAACCGAGAATATGTAAAATTTGCGCGGTCGAAAAATTCTCGAGACATTGTCAACAATGTATAATTCATCCGCAGCTCCGATATAACTTCGAAAATAGTGTTGGACGTTCATGGGATATCGTGCTAAAAGCGTTTTAGTTAATCTGTCTCTTTAAGCTGTCTCGCCGTAAAATCAAAAATACTCGGATTTTTTTATAAAGTGCCTTATAAAGTCTTGACAAATATCTTCCAACAGTATATTTATTTTAAAAATTAATCTTTGGAAGAATTCGTCAAAGAAATATGAAATTTTTTTATTCCCAAATGTTGGTTTTTTATATAATAATGTAATTTCAGTTCGTCGAGTGACGCGTTATTGAACTATTTATTTCGTATACACAATGTGCTCTGTCACTTCGTACTATCCTTTACTAGGGTAGCATGTCGGTGACATGTAATAAAGTCCAGCTTGTCCCGTTTGACGCGCTTACTCAATCTAGCCGAGGACATGAACGTTAGATGCATCTCTGCGGCAGCAAAGATTAACACAAGATCAAAGGTTAACACAATTTCACTCAATTAGGTTTCGCATACAATAAATTTATGAGAACCGCCGCAAGTCGCTATTCAAAATGTTGTAGATGCAGATAATATCTATCGTTACTTATACAACATCGCATACCTCTTGTCATTTTTAAAAACGAAGGTTAATCGTCATATTTCCTACAATGCAGTCTCGTCCGATAAAAAAATTGCGCTTACAAATAATTGCTCATTTTGTTCCGATTACTATCTTTCTCATCTGTATTTATTTCGACAAGCAATATATGTCAAAATAATCTGTATTAAAATAAATTGAATTTATGAAAAGTAATGTTATTACATACATTTGTCATCTCAATGCAATTGTCGCTATAAAGATATAAATATAAGATTTAAAATATCATTTAATTATTTGCCTTTTTTAAAGCTTAATTTTTAAAAAAATTATATTTTAAGCCCTTAAAAAGCGATAACCATTAAAATTCGACATTTATGTTGAGGTAAACATCGTGATTGAAAAAACATAGCTTAAGGTAACAGCTTAAAAAAACGATACGATAATAGCATTCACGTCGCCGTCATGAATGCTATTACAGGATCGACAGCGCACCATAGTAATTATTCTTCTAGAAATGGACCACGTCCCTTTCGAGCACCCGACCATTCTCCAAGATCCCGTAAGGAACCCGTCGTCGGTTGGCCACGCGAATGAGGAAGCATATTATTCCGGGCGCGTGCTCGACGAGGGCACGAGCCTTAAGTCGCATTCCGCGCGGTACCCCCGAGGGTGCTTTTGTCAGATGACATGCCGGTGAATAATTCACCCGGCGCATACAGCGATGACGTTTTCGCCAACGAGAAATTCGAGCCGAGACCCAACATCGCGCCATACGTTCTGTTGTCGCGACCAAAAGCAATATTATCGAATTGTTTCGTGTCGGGAAATGCGAAAACTCGAAAAGTAATGCTTCTTCGATGTTCGTCAAGCTGTCCACTGTACGTAAAAAAAGAGCGCGCGCGTACTTGTTTTTAGTAACTTCGGATCTTACGGAGTAAGTTTGCGAAGCTCGTCACGTCGCGTCGGTTGTTCTCGGTAGAGTGGTACGCAGGTGCGCCGGAAATGATGGCGAAATTGCACGTTTATATAGCAAACATAATGGAGTGTATATACTACGCGTCTGCCCTTTGTGTGAGTGCCCTTATCTTTAAGATTATTGACATTACGGCAGCCTCTCTGTCACCGTAATCTTTAATCTACGTAATAACTCTCTGGCTAATATCATTTGTACTTCACATAGAAATTTAAGCAATTTTGAACTTTAATTTATTCAAAATATAAAAAAATTAATTTCTTCAAATTCAACTTTTTAAAATAGTGCCTTTGTCGAATATTTAATAAGATATATTCTTTTTATTTTATTCTCAATTATTACGTCTCTCAATATTTTTATTAATGTATTTGTCAAATACATTTAATACATGCTGTGCGCGAAAATTAAACTGGGTGTAAGAATATTATTTAATTATTAATATATCTAATATATAGTATTAGTAGACAATCAATAAGTTTCCTTTTTAATTGAATAAATTAAATATAATCAATTATTTTAATTATATATTTACTCTTATTTCACGAGTCAAATATATGCAAAATGATGCACATGGTATCGTTGAATGATATTGCTGGAATCCCAAAATGGGAATTGAGGGAGATCGATTTTACTGAATTGGAGATATGCAACAATATACAGTAGTCGTTATGCATACTGTTCCGCTTTAAGGTAACAGTCATATATATATAGTAGGTAACTTGTAACTTCTCGAGTATTATCTTCTAAAATGTTGCATTCTAACCATTTGCAACGTAACGGACGTTGATAGTACGTACGCTATGCGAGGATAAAACGTTTTATGAAAATGACTACGTAATGTTAAACGAAATACAAGAACGCGTTAAAGAATATTATAACAATACTGTCTCTTTCTCTCTCTCTCTCTCTCTCGTAACGCTTTATTATCATAACTGTAGACCATGTTATATAGAAATGTTATTTTTTACGATTTTAATGACTCTTTATATCTTTTAAAAATACAAATCAAATAAATTATATTAAAAACGTCCATCGCAAATTAGATATAATAGAGCAAATTTTTGTATTTTAAATAAACTTGCAACTGAATTGTCTGTAAAAGATGAAAATCGAGATAGACCGCCCATAAAAGGTTCACTAAGCTAATGTCCGAGTCGATATCGAAATATGGGATATAATTTATTTATTATGAGATCTTTTACAAAATTAATTCCATGGATACAATCAAATATTGATTGTAAATAATAATGTACGTTAAAAGAGTCATTGAATCAAACAGATTTAAACACAGAAACTATGTCAAAAGCAAAATGGAAATGAAAAATACCTCAATATTATTGAATACAATTCTTCCTGTATATAATCTTTACAATAATAGTGTTAATATATACTTTTTCATATTTTTAATAAATAATTTTAATAAATGAGATACTATATCTGCTGAGATATAAATCTTATTCAAACGCTTGCTTCAAATACAAAAGATAATCTATCGAGAGAAAAATGTAAACACACAATATTTTATCGAAAACAATTCTTTTATCAAAATACAATGTTTTAATAGACCACACACGGATTCCGGTGTATATACAATATTAGATATTATCATGAATATAGTATCAACTGACACATATTACCAGGAATCTCGTCACACACGAACGCAATTCAAGAGATATATCCGGTGTATGTACATACACTAGTCGGGAAACAGAGACTGTATTTTCGCGAATCCGGAAGAAAAACGCTTTTCCTCCTTTCTCCCCTTTCCGCTCTTTCTCTTCTATCTCACTTACATATACAACGCTGCCGGGGAAGTATTAAATCTCAAATATTTAATATCCTCAGATTTTCGTACGTAACCTCGACGTTCTCGTGTATCCTGCTACCAACTCAGAACCCCGACTCTCCTAAGATGAAAGTGTGAAGCGTGTCGCAAATAACGGAACGGTATTCCTCCTATGTAGAATGTAGACACGATGTGCCGTGCAAACGCAACCGGCTACGATGCGGGTATTATAAAGTATGCGGAAGAAATGGAGAAGAAATGGAAGTGGGACTTTTGCCCATTCAAAAGACGACTTTGAACAATCCAGACGAAAATAGTTATTTTCTTCAACAATTTGCTATCTTTAACAATTAAAAGAAAAGATTAATCTCGATTAATAAATAAGAATTAATAAAAAAATTATTTTTGTTGCTTAAATATATTTATATGCATACGATGTATTTCGGAATTAGCAGAAAGTACGCAATATTATTTCTGATAAAATTTTGAACCGACTTTCTTTCAGAAAAGGCTTCAATCATCGTTCAAACGATGAATGATGTTTCATTATTAGAATATTTCTGAGTGCTACGATATTTTCGCCAATAAAGGCTAGGCACTATCGATATAAAATTTCGGTAAAAAATCGATATTCGCGAGAGAAATAATTTTAAAGTTATTGTGTTCAAATTTTTTGTTTCTCTTTTTTAATTACAACAGCAAAAAATAATATGGATATTTCGGCGATAAAAAATCGAATAGATAAAAGTATTTATTTGAATGACATACACATACACAATACTTAAAGATTTAAATATTTTGAAAATATTTTTGCAATAATGCAAAAAATGTAGAAACTTATGTATTTTTAAAATTTCCTGGATTTCTTAATTTACGAATTTATTATTGAATGAATTTCACGTTATCGAAATATATCTGTGTACAGAACAAATTGTAGCAAATTGACATTAAATTCCAGCATAGTGCTTAATGCCAGCATCCACTATTCGATATTCCCTCGATATAAAATTCCAATTTATTATGAAGAAAAATAAAATATTTCCGGATGTATGTGTGTGACGGCGGAGTAATTTTTCATCGGATAATGGAATCGTGGGTTGAGAACGTATAAAACGCTCGTCGTGCTCGACAGCTAGCCTGGCCGATTTGACGTTAAGTTGTATTTTAAACCTAAAAACAGAGAATTTATCACCACATCTCTGCCTGTTTTTAATTTTAAACTCAAAGAATATAATATAAAGACAAATAAAAAAAAACATATTTTATTTTTTTTTGCTTCTATTTATTTGCTTAATTCCTTCGTTTTCTTCAAAGTCAATAATGAAATTAAATGTTTTAATTGAATTTATTATATTGAACCTTAGTGTCATGAGATATGAACACATTTTCTTCTCCGATAAATAATAATGTATAATTTAATCAAAAATTAATAATTTATATAAGAACATTTTCTAAAGATAAATATTATTTTTTTTTTTTTTATATAAAAGCGTGCTTAGTAGGCAAAATTGTTTGCCATTACTTTCGATTACATCCTTCAGGTACTCAAGTGATGCAAGCGATTACTGCATTCTCGGAAAGTACCGATTCGATTCCACAGTCCAACCAACATATAGAAACCAATAATTGAAGGAAGTAGTTTGCCTTAACTATTAACGTCCGACGTATCTAACTATCTGCGCGCTAAGGCCCGATAACGAAGACACGGTTGGACTATCGTTAGAATTAATATCGTCCGTTTAATTTCAATTTAGCTGTCTGACGCATTTATCTCGCTGAATATTAAATTAAATCGGAGGTGTATATATATATTGTATAAATCTTAAAATAATTCTTTAGGATTTCTTTAATATAGATTGCATTATTGAAATATTAAATAAGGTAGATTTTTTTAACCGTCATTAAAAATTTCATATAGCGGTACAATAAAAAAATACATATATTCGATTATCGATCCAGACTGGATTCTTGCTTATCAGAACACGCAGTGATAAGAGATACTCACCTTCAGCTAGCGGCGCACCATCGCGCCAGTGTACGGTTTCCGTCATGGAAACTTTAGAAGCGGCGGAAAGAATGTTCGCGTCGCGACAACTTTCTATTTAAATTGGATGGGAAATGGAGAGGAAAGTGCGAAACGGGTACGGAGGGAGGGAGAGAGAGAGAGGGATAGTAGGCATCGCTCACGAGGGAACGATTTCAGGGTAGATTTCGTCTGTCTCGTGTTACGACTAGTGTGTTTCGCGTATCGACGAATGCATCGTTTAACAGGGTACGCCCACGCACTTCGAAGCTCTCGAAGAGAAATGGATTTATGTCTCACCTACGCGGCCTCAAACTGAAATGCGAGACGCTACGCTCCGAGTGTTGATAAATGCGAAGTCTGAAATTCATCCTGCCGATTGCGCGTCTCTCGCGCACGATGTAACACCCAGAGAGAAATGCTTTGTTTCCGTCCAAGCATTCGAAGGGCTCGATGGAATATAGGCAGCGATAAAGGCGAGCCCGTTTTTCTCTCTATCTCCTTTTCTTTTTCTATCTGACGTACGATAACGGCAAATAATTTCGCGCGAAATATAGGCGTATCGGACGATTACCCTGCCATCAATTGGAGAAGAAACGTCATTACGAAAATCGAATAGAGGAACTTGGGGGAAATTCGAATCCGTGAGAGAATCGAAGAAGTGATAACATGATTCTCGCGTATAACGATTACGAATACTTTATCGTTGGAGATTTTCATTTCCCGTTTAGATCAATGTCGAATAGATAGCTGCTTTTGATTGATGTACGACTCGATTTTTAGGCAGAAGATAAATTGCTAAACAGAAATTAATCCCACGAAAAAAGAACACGCAGTGATAAGAGATACTCACCTTCAGCTAGCGGCGCACCATCGCGCCAGTGTACGGTTTCCGTCATGGAAACTTTAGAAGCGGCGGAAAGAATGTTCGCGTCGCGACAACTTTCTATTTAAATTGGATGGGAAATGGAGAGGAAAGTGCGAAACGGGTACGGAGGGAGGGAGAGAGAGAGAGAGATAGTAGGCATCGCTCACGAGGAAACGATTTCAGGGTAGATTTCGTCTGTCTCGTGTTACGACTAGTGTGTTTCGCGTATCGACGAATGCATCGTTTAACAGGGTACGCCCACGCACTTCGAAGCTCTCGAAGAGAAATGGATTTATGTCTCACCTACGCGGCCTCAAACTGAAATGCGAGACGCTACGCTCCGAGTGTTGATAAATGCGAAGTCTGAAATTCATCCTGCCGATTGCGCGTCTCTCGCGCACGATGTAACACCCAGAGAGAAATGCTTTGTTTCCGTCCAAGCATTCGAAGGGCTCGATGGAATATAGGCAGCGATAAAGGCGAGCCCGTTTTTCTCTCTATCTCCTTTTCTTTTTCTATCTGACGTACGATAACGGCAAATAATTTCGCGCGAAATATAGGCGTATCGGACGATTACCCTGCCATCAATTGGAGAAGAAACGTCATTACGAAAATCGAATAGAGGAACTTGGGGGAAATTCGAATCCGTGAGAGAATCGAAGAAGTGATAACATGATTCTCGCGTATAACGATTACGAATACTTTATCGTTGGAGATTTTCATTTCCCGTTTAGATCAATGTCGAATAGATAGCTGCTTTTGATTGATGTACGACTCGATTTTTAGGCAGAAGATAAATTGCTAAACAGAAATTAATCCCACGAAAAAATTCATTATATATCAGAGATAAAAATAATATAATTTTTAAATCATAATTAATAATCATTAATAATAAAATTTAATGTACTATTAATTTTAGTATAATACTTGCAGTAATTTTTACGGTATATTTTTTTGCATAAATTGTTTTAATTAACTTTCTCGTGAGATTAAATTTAGAAACTCTTGCAAATAAAGTATTGAACAAGAATAGCGAGTATTAAATTTAAATTTAAATTATTTTAACTAAAATAAATATACCAATTTAATTTAGCCAGAATAATACGTCTTGATCGATATCAAAATTTACCATTTGCGTTTAGACATTAGTTATGCGCAACTATATGTACATTGCGATATATTATGCTTTATTTTATGTTACAAAAAGTAATTTTTTTTAAACGTTTCCATATATTCATCTTCTTTCGAGATATTCACGATAAACCTCTTTCGAGAAAACGCCAGAAGCTTTTCGATTATAATGATATTTTGTTTTCTTCCTTCCCTTAAAGAAGGGAAAACGTGCCAAACAATTGAGCAATTCTACACAGCTGAAGGAAATCTCATTCTAGCAGAAGAGATAACTTTATAACTTTTTCTCGAGATTGCTGAATATTACAAAATAGGCTATGCGTGTTATTTTCACGCAACGGGGAGCCGTTCAGCGTAGATGGTCGAAAATGATTTCAGAATGCTCCACGGTACACTCCAAAGTTCAATTTCTGCGAGATAGAAGACGAAACTCGGCGAAAGTTTCAAGCGCTTCTCTAGGCCCCCGGTTTACGCGGCACCCTCACGCGAAGGGGTGCTTTCAATTCGTTCCGATGAAACTGCCGTTCTATTACTGTTCCACTTGTAGTGCCAGAAAACTGCTGTTCTATTCCTTGAAAAAAACTTTAGAAAATTATCGAGACGCGCCATCACTATAATTGTCAATTAAAAATCTCGTAATTTGCGTACATAATTGTAACTCTATTTGCAAATTATATACATATTTACTCTTTAATGCACGGTGTTGTACATTAAATATAATAAACAACGATATTGCTTAATATCATATATTTTCTTTATTTAAATGTAATTGTTTAAAGGAAAGTTTTTAATTTTCTTTATAATTATAATTGTTTAAAAGATAATTTTAATTAATGTCTGCAAAAAGAATTGACGCGATTGTAGATTATTCCGGATATTTGTAGATTTCTCGAGTCGATTATAATAAAGGATGGCTCGTGCTAGGCCCTTTGTGCATTAGAATCGCCCTGCTTCGCCAGAAAAGAAACCCATCCCGACGACATTAAGGTACGCTCTTCACGTACCCCCTACCCGTCCAACTTGGATCAGGAGTCTTTTTCGCGCTCGGTCGAGGAACCGTCTCATTTCCGGCCGCTTGATCCCTTTGCCTTGCGCCCGAATGACATGTAAAGAATGGAATCCACAAGAGCATCTTGGGCCGGCACCATGGCAACGAATCGCTATTTCGGCACGGTCGGCTAGTTCCCGAAGTTTTTGCGCTCGAGATCGCAAAAGGCGAGTCGCTGAAAGACGAAATCGACCTTAACCTCACGATAAAAAGGAGATTGCGAGGTACACGCACGATTTCCATATATACTGCTATATCGAGTGGACAAAAATTAACAATAGATCCATGCGCCAAGTGTGTTGCACAAATTTTGTCGGAAATGTAATCCATTTTAACAATGCAATCGCGACATCCTAAAAGAATAATTATATCTAGAATAAAACGCAAATAGATAACTACAATTTCAACGAAACAAACGTCAAAATTGCATACATCCTTCACAAAGTCTTCAGTCAGTTAAATATTTTTAAGTACATACTGTTTCAAATTTTTGATCTTCGTATAAAACATGTGTAGCTTTATAATCGAATCGAATATTACAAAAATATAATCAACAATCTCTCCTTCTTTCTTTTTTTTCTTCCTATATTCTTCAATTTGGTAACTACTCACCGAGACATCTTTCAGCCCCTAAATCGTGATATACATGCAAATTTTCCGTACCACGGTCTACGAAACGGAACTTTGACCGCCATTACGACATCGGATATTGAATATCGTAATGCAGTACCTCCGTTCTGCTCGGTCGTATACCACAAGGGAATCGAGCTACACCTCTCTCCCTTACAATTTCTAGAGAAACTTTACGTTCTTATAACGGGTGTCCCTGCGCAAATTTAAGAAACCAAAGTGCTACGAGCAAAAGTACCGATACATTTAAAGAAGCAACCAAATACTCCGAGAAATAAAATTTAAACAAGAAATTATTTTGAAGACCTATTTAAACGCAGATAATTATTATTCCCGAATATTCGGTTTCAATTGCAATTTATGCTATGTATGTTGGAGAATAATAGAATTATTAGAGAAAATGTTTACGTTTCCCGTCGCGAATATTGATCATCCGCTCGAATAAATTGTTAAACTATAAAGCGGAATAGTTTGGTGGACATAGAGATTTCAATATACTCTACATATACATATCGATATATAAGCGATATATCCATTTCATGCAGTCTGCAGAAGCATGTACATATATATCGTTGTTGACCTTTCCACATCCATACACTATAAATTCAGAAACGAATTTTTGCAGGACATCTCAATTGGATTCCTCCGTCTATTGCACTCGTATGTATCGTATATACTCGTGAGTCAACAGTTTTACGATCGGGACTAGAAAGTGGATGAAATGATTCGCGACAGTTCTTGAATTTTATTGATTAATCTATTTGAGACACGATAATTTTGTCCCTGACCTCCGAAATTATGCGCATAATAGCAATGACGCCCGTTATAGTATATATTAGACTACCGTTGCGTAATCTCATAAGTATAGTTAGATGCTTATTTCATTGCTAGATATCTACCAGCAGATAAATCTGGTTATTAAATTCGATGTTTAAATTAAATTATATCTTGGATAACGCGTTTAAGACAATAAAAGAAGAATTAAATTGAGAAACAAAGTTACTAGAGAGTGTTAATGAGATAAAAGATCAAAGGATATGTATATTAAATTCTTGATATTTCCGCATAAATATATAACAACTTAAGAAATAATTTGTATTAAAAATTGAAATGTCTTATAAATTTTACATTTCTTATACAATATAAATCCTAATTGCATTGAAATATGATATTTTGCATGAAAATTAAGTAAAAATCATATATAAAGATAATCTGGCTATTTGGATATTCGATAGAAAATACCAGATAATCCATAAGACAAAAAAAAACAGACAAAAAAGAAAACAATCAATGTAGCTACAGAAATGCAAAGTTTGCTAAATATTAATTACGAACGATCATTAAAGACATAGAAAAAAAAATTGTCATAAATTTAAGAGAAATCTCAAATTTATTGCATCAAAAATATTTTTGAAGAATATTAAAAAAAAAATGTAATTTGCTTATTTTTTATATAAAATAGCATGCTACTATTTATTATACAGTTAGAAATCTCTGTTATTTAATATTACATAATATCTCGAACGGTTTGGATGAAATTCCTAAAATCTTCAACGTATATCGAATCCGTTCAAGAGAGAAAACAGGCAAGCGTGAATTTAAAATAAACATGTTCGCTTCTATTCAGGAATTTCCTTTTGTATTGGCGCACCGACACGAATGTCGATCTGTGCACTTGTCCAAGCAAACAGAATTTGACTGCGGCGGCATAGTCGGCATGCGGGCAAACTTTAAAACCCGAACTATCCACCGACTGTCTATCTGCCTCGAAATGGGAACGAACAAGTTGCGAATAGAAGGAGCACTTCTCACTGAAGAAACTGAAAAAACGATGCCGCGAGAGTGGAAGATGTTTACTCCTTCGTTTCTCGACTCGAACGGCAACCGACAGTATTCCACACTAAAAATATCCTTTTACAGCGATCACCGTGTAATTTTCTCGCGCTTCGCGTCCGCCTCGAAACGATTACGAGTTTGCTAAACGCGATGTACCTTCATTTCGCTGAACGATTTCAAGAACGGCGTCAAATGCGAAATTTGATTTTTCGTTATACTATAATGTATAAGTAAAATATTTCTGATGTTATTTATCAGTTTCAAATAGCTAAAATGTTGACATTTTATGGAAAATAATAAATATGTCTTTTATCAGGAAATAAAAGATACACATACCAATTAATATCATATCATATGAAAAAAATTAATATATAGATTCCATGTCATATTTAGCATTTTAATCCAAATAAAGAAGCAACAAATTAGAAACTTAAATCTGTGCATTTAGAAGATTTTACAGTTTTATCATAAATCTTGAAATACGGAGGATGTGAGGTTTGCTGAAATCTCTTATATATCTTTCATATATTTCTCATTTATATAAGAAGAAGGTAAACCGCTGGGGAATTTTGATGTACGAAGTCAAGTAGGAATTAGCGGATATTATTTGAAAAGAAGGCTATTACGTAATGAACGTAGTAATTCCCATTTCGGTAATACCTGGTAATCTTTTAGTCGAAAGCATGCTTGATCAATTTTGTAAAGATCACTGAGTTTTAATAAAATTCATCAGTTGAGCTCGTGTAGACATACTATTTTTGTTTCTTCCCTTTTCTTAGAATCTCCAAACTATATCTTATCTCCCCCGCTGTTTCGCGGCAATGAAGCGCGTGAAAGAGTATATCGGCACCATTACTTCTCACTTGGTGATTTCTTACAATTATTCCGACCGATTTATTCGGATTTATGCTGGTCGGCGGTGTAAGGAAGAAAACATTTACAAAGGAAAACATTACCAAATGGATCGAATAAACAGCCCAAGTACCAAAGATATCGATTCCCTTAACATACCTTTATCTCTACTACGCGTATAATCGGCGATCTAAAGCATCATCGCTCGCTTGATTTTTACTCTCGCGATGCGAACAATTAAATTAAATCTGGAAAATGTGGAGAAATGTCGGATTAGAAAAGAGTCACCGAGATGTGCCGTAAGCATGCTTGATCAATTTTGTAAAGATCACTGAGTTTTAATAAAATATTATTCAAAACACATATATCATAGAAAATAAAATTATTAAAATTGTATGAATTACTAACAAAGATAATTATTTAATAGTTACGAGATATATTAATATTTTATCATAACAATATTAATAAATATTTTTAATAGTTAATTAATAATTA
>NW_021848556.1:3060125-3077493 GCF_003651465.1 Formica exsecta
TCTTTCCCCCTATATATTTGATACATACTTTATATTAAATTCATAATCATCAGTTGAGCTCGTGTAGACATACTATTTTTGTTTCTTCCCTTTTCTTAGAATCTCCAAACTATATCTTATCTCCCCCGCTGTTTCGCGGCAATGAAGCGCGTGAAAGAGTATATCGGCACCATTACTTCTCACTTGGTGATTTCTTACAATTATTCCGACCGATTTATTCGGATTTATGCTGGTCGGCGGTGTAAGGAAGAAAACATTTACAAAGGAAAACATTACCAAATGGATCGAATAAACAGCCCAAGTACCAAAGATATCGATTCCCTTAACATACCTTTATCTCTACTACGCGTATAATCGGCGATCTAAAGCATCATCGCTCGCTTGATTTTTACTCTCGCGATGCGAACAATTAAATTAAATCTGGAAAATGTGGAGAAATGTCGGATTAGAAAAGAGTCACCGAGATGTGCCGTTTATATCTCCCGACGTTGCGGACCACGTTAATTCAACGCGCGCCTATTGTTGAGGTTCGATCACCCCGGAGGATCCGGTTTGCTCTCCCCCTCACCCCTCCCCCCTCCCCGACCCTGCCACCTTCGCTTCCGTAGGCGGATGTAGGAGCCACGAAGGCACTCAGTGGTGCATACAGAGCCCCTCATATGAGCCGATACAGGTGCATGGACGTCGGCCAATGCAGCCGACTGCAAATCGAACGGGGGACGAGTGCGAAGGGGGGGGGGTTGCGCGAGGGATCGTGGCTCGGGGTGGCTTTCGGGATCAGGTAGGCAGGTTGACAGACAGGGAAGAGGAGGGGAAGGTCGTTC
The DNA here is from genome assembly GCF_003651465.1 of Formica exsecta. Lineage (NCBI taxonomy): Eukaryota > Metazoa > Arthropoda > Insecta > Hymenoptera > Formicidae > Formica > Formica exsecta. Next base: position 3,060,950 of record NW_021848556.1, read on the forward strand.
TGCAGCTAGATGGCTGCTTTCTGTCGACGGGTATTGTCGGTGCATTGACTTATCGACCGGAGAAGAGGAAAGGGGAAGGGAGGGAGGGGGAGGCAGAAGGGAGGGAGGGTTACGAAGCATACCTCTGCACTACGATGGATCGCGGTTATGTCCGTTGTTCCGGTAACGAGAGTCGCTCTTATCCTCGTCCCTTCCTCCCATCGTACGTCCATCTTCATCGTACGAGATCAGCGAGAACTGTCAATGCTCGTCATTATCTGCCAGCGAAGACGGGGAATACGTACGTCTGACAATGTGTCATCAAGTGAGAGGAGGAATTTACAATTGATGTAGCAGTATTTGCTCTCGTGAAGGATCAATGTTATCATCGCGATATATCATAGTAACAGTTTCTGTACAGGATGTTGCACTAACACGCGTGAGAACAAGCATCGAAAGAATATTTCTTGTATAATAAAAAATATACTCGTCTTTAGCAAAAATATGTAGGCGTGAATGGACAATTAAAAATATTCGATATTATATTATATTGTGTCGGTTGATATTTTTTAAGCGTTTTATAATATTTAACACGATTGTATTACATATCATCCGAGCGTGGGTGAAGTAAATGGAACGTCACCGTCCATTGTCACGCGTCGCGCGGCGATGTTTATGAATGCGAAAATCTTTAGACACGTGTCACGTCGGAGAATGCCGCGCGGCGTGGAAACAACGTGCTTATAGTCCATTAAAATGGATGTAAAATAAGGGATCGTATATGCATGATACTACGCGCCACTATCACGTCACATGTATCAAGTGGATTTTAAACTTAAATCTGTCCCCCGTCTTATGCCCGTTATCTGACAAAACGACCGATTTGTATCTCTTCTTGACGAGCGAAATACGGCAGACGCTTTAAAGAGAGCGGCCGAGATAAAGGAAGCTCCAGATCATACAAGCGCGACATGAATTCGCGGGATCGATTATACAGTAGCATATAATATTATATTTTAGGGCAGTTATACTTTGTGTTATTATTTTATCTTGTAGTTTGGGATAATTCTACTAAATATAATTTGTATGTTCATTAATATAAACGTATTTCTCGCAATTGTTTTGTAAAATACCATCTATGATAATAAAACATCGTGCAAAAAAACAAAAAAACAAAAATATCATTACACATACTATTTCGAGAAATATCAGAATAATTAAAGATTCAAATTCCTGTAATGTACATAAAGAAAATCGAATTCAATTAAATTTTTTTTTTTTTCTCTGGTCTAGAAGTCAAGTACATAAATTGTTCAAATTTGGTTGAAGATTTTTGCACTGAGAGATTTAGGCTCGTTGATGAAAGTGTGACATTAAAATATATATATATATATATTTTAATAACATCCAAAATTTGTTACTTTCAACTTAAAAATCAGTTAAAGAAAATACTCACCAAACTTAAACATACATACACGACAATGCTTTTAATCCGCGTTCTGAATCTTCGATTCTTAACAATCTGCAAATGTCAAGCTGACTGTGGTAGTAAAATCGTAATAAAGGGGACTTACTATGGAATTCATTGATGGAGAAGTTTGAAGAGATCAGTAAGGGAGAAAAGTGGAAGTGGTAATCTGGGAATTTTTAAAGTAGCGATAACAAAAAAAAAAGAAATAGAGAGGAAACGCTAAACGAGACACTATCTATATCTGTAGTCCTTTTTATGACAATAACAATGAAAATTGAGTATCTCATCGATAAAAGAGGTAAAAAATTCTAACGTAAAAGATCCGTATATAAAATGCTGATAATATAAAATCTAAATAAATCTTTGTGTTAGGCAAAAGAGATCGATCGATATCAAATAAGGACTTCAAAATCAAATTAAGCTTGAGCTAAATTAAGTTTAAAGTTTAAGTTCAATTTTACATACAATCTCATTTATTGCACGCCTGATAGTATAACAAGTTGCGAGATACATTTAATCAAAATTATTACAATTCCAGAATAAAACATAACAGAAAAATTTGTTCTTTGATATCTTATAAATATTCAGTGCAGATACAGATACCTTTTCGCGAGGATCAATTTAAATATTGACTTGAATAGATTATTTCAGCTCTTTGTCAAGCAAGCTAAAATCGCCGTATCACTAGTGAATATCCAGATCAATATCTTTCAGATAGTACAGCATACTTATACTCTGATATCTCGCAAAAAAAAATCGCCATTGAGGCGCATCTCTCCGCGCGTGTGCAGAGGTCTTTATTCTGCCTCTGCTTCTCGGTACGGACCGAAAATCGAGTTTCAAGTATCCTTTCGGTTCGCCATGGATCTCGGATGTGGATTAAATCCCGACGGGATCACCGATTGCCGGAGGGAGACTGCCGGATACGTCAACGTTATTTTTAAACAAGTAGCAACATCTCCTCGCGCAGAGGGAACGAGGGATGGATAACGAGGGGGAGAACGCGCAGGAAACGCTCGCCGGATCGTAATGGAATTTGGCCGTTATTCGGAGGAGAATAAGGACGTGCCTTTACTCTCGGCCTGTGACAATCTCGCCGTTACTATCGGTTGTTTCGAAAGAGAGAGAAAGAGAGAGAGAGAGAGAGAAGGAGTCACTAAAATCTAACCAACGCGACGGAATCGCGTACGATAAATGAAAATTGCATCCGAAATTTTCCGGGAATTTTCATGGGAAGCATTTAATTGTTTCTCCATGTCGTCTCAGCCGCGTCGCGCACATAGTTTCCTCAAACCTCCATAAATCTCGCCCTGCAATTTTCTCAGATGCGCAGGTCATTCGAAACTCACTTCCATCCTCGCTCAACGGGAATGATCGTAATAAAAGTTCTCATTGGTTTTCCTCTGTATAATGACGAGACGTCAATATTACTCGTGACTCCGTTCCTTCATATATAAAATCAAAATTTTTTTATTATAAGATAAAAACTGATGAACAACTTTACATTAAATAGAAAAAGCGTAACTTCCTTACAAATCTGTAAATCCTTCGAACACTTCGAAATCATTATAGTTTACAATGCTGAGGCATTTTATCTCGAATTGACAAAAAAGCAATATACGATCAAATTTATGTCGCGAAAATGAATTTATATATCATAGTTGCATTATTATTTGCTTTCTTTTTTAAACATTCTTTATCAATAATACAATATAGTTATAAAATATTATGGCAAAGTTTTAAACGACTTAAATAAATTCTTTTTGTCTATCGGTGAAACAAACACGAGCGCTCGAATGCGAGGACGACGAAATCGTCTGCATCTGATCCATGAACTATCAAGGAGGCATCAACCCGCTGATATAGCCGCACTATGAGTGAAACGAGACGGAACGAAAGCCGTAACGATTCGAGGAAACGGTACGAGCCTGCACGATGTTGAACTTATACCCGTCTTATATTCGCGATCGCGGTGAAACGCGAGATACTCGCGCACATTCTCGCTCCACGCGAGTGGACGCAAGGTGGAATCGGTTATCGTTGGCAAAGCGCTCGGAAAATCCATCGTTGATCGCTTTTTGGTACGGGTTACTGGCCGATTCCGCGCCGAGGAAATGAGTTTCCCCGGGTTGAGTTACCGTAAGCTACCGGTAAGCTTTTCTATTTCCCACCGTTGCTCTTCCTTTCTTGGTGACGCGAGGGAGATTTAAAACTGACCCAGCCCCGTGAAATTCGATACACACGATGGCACAGAACCCCTTCCGAAATATTCTAACATTATAGCGTGAAAATAAAAGCTTTATTTCATCATAAGAAAGATGTAAGAGCATTTAGTGCAATTTTAGATTTTGAGACATCAATGTCTTTCTTCAAATTTAAACAAGTTGAAAAAAATACCAAGCTGTTGAGAAAAAATTCTAGTAAAGTTTGAAATTTGTATGCCGTCTCTTAGAAAAAAGCGCGTCAAGTTATAAAATATTATTTGTGCAGAGACTTATTGAGTCCCGGTTACTTCGAACGTTTCTCTCACCAGTGATCCGATTTAACAGATTTTCCCATTAGCGATGATTGAATTTTTCATCAAACATTTGCACGACCAGCGTGTTTCGGCGACGAGTATGCTGGACGGTCCCTGAAAAAAAGCCGGCGCCAACTTTCATTTCGCGCAAACGGGATTTAAACGAATATCACTGGCACGCGGAAGCGCGACTTAATGGAAAAAACGAAATATCGTTTCCGATGCTTTAATGAACGCATGTGAGAGATGATTCGGGGTTGACGTGTGTTATTTCTTATTGTACGAACCAGCTACTAAAACAGCGAGACGATGATTAAAATTCATTATCGTCCCGTAAAAATGGCAGCCAATCTGCCGCCTGTAGTTAATTGCAATCTCGACTGCGTTTTGAGAACCGCTCGTGTCAAATAATTCGGGCCATCGGAACTTAGTTGGATCGCTGGTACCTGACCGAGCATAACGTATAATGGGATTAAGATCGTTGCTCGTTAATCCACTTATACGAGGCGCACTGCGAAACCCAACGAGACGTCGCCCCCTTCTTCTGAACCTAAACCCATTAAGCGAGTGTATGCACCTATGCACCCTCGTCGACGAAGGATTAGGTACGTTTGAGATTTTGGGAGAAAATAATATTTAGGAAAATGTGTATGTGTGTGTGTGTTTATATGTACGTGTGTGTTCTCGTTAGTGGCAACGATTCATGAATATAAATCTCCATGTGCGTCACTGTAATAGTAATCCTCTATCGATGACAGGGAATTGCGTTTTCGGGGAGATCCCTAATACAATATTGCTTTTAGAAAGCAGCTTTGATCATATATGTAGAGGAAAGTAGGGTAAAGCCGGGTAGGCGGGTCAAACCGGGTACCTCTGTTTCTTCGTTCATTATTTTGAAATGAACCGTGCCGGTTATCCTACCGGTAGGGCAAAACCGGCTATTTTGACTTCTCCAAAAAATCTTGTAATCCTTGGAAATCAAATATTTTGTTTTACATCAATTAGCCTCATTTTCTCATAATTTAAGGTCCACTAAAGACTAACGATCAGCAAAATTTTTTTACTCTGATTTTTTGTAGGAAGACAAATTCAAAAAAGTACCCGATTTTAACCTACTTTCCCCTATGTGATAATTACAATTACGTGTTATAAAATATGAAGTACGTAATTTGTAAAATTATTTATTTATCAAAAAATTAGAAAGAAAAAAAATGCATGTATTATATCTTGAAAGCGATATTGTGAAATAAAATACGCAAGTTGCATTGTTCGTTGAACGACGAATTAAAATATGAAAATTTAATTTTCATGATTTTCCTAACAATTTATTTTTGCAAAGATTGCTTTTACTAGAAAATAAATAAAGACTAAATAAAGAGAAAGAGCCATGCTACAATATATAATTCGATAATAACTATCATATCTATTCTTACACACATTTATTTGCAGATATCACAGGTGAAATCGGAGAAAAATCATTTCAAATTGATAACCGCACGTTGCACAATGAAGCGAAGCGTAATTTTCATTTTAAGCATTGTCCGATATCTCAAAATGATCGGAAACAGTTTCCAGAGAGAGAGAGAGAGAGGGGGGGAGAGAGAAAGGAAGATAGATATATAGATGGATAGATATAGAGAACTAATTGGCTCTCGTACCTTATATACATTCGTGCTGAAAAATATCCGCTTGATCTCATTCTCTTTTCTCTCGCGTCTATCATTTTCAGTTTTCACTTCGCCGATTAATTACAGCCAGACTAACTAGAGCTCCCACAAAAGTGGATCGCGCCGGCTATCTCTTCTCTCCCTAACTCGTTCTCTTGCACCGTTCGCCTTTTTACCGGCTCTTCTTTCGCTCGCGCTCGGATTATCCGCGTGACGACGAGGAAGAGAAGGCCCCGAGACTTCTTTCGCCGGCAATTATTTCGAGAAAATGAATTTCGCGCGATGCCGCTGCGAGAAATACGATCGCCCGACCAATAAAGATCATCTCCCTAAATCCGTTACGTGAGATTTTAATGACACTTCAGAATATAAATACCGGAGCAGGAAGCTCGTATCACATACATTCGCGTCTTTTTGATCAGGACTATTGAAAAATTCAATTTCAGCTGCGCCCAGTCGAGTTCCGATAGATTAGTTCCGCCCTATTTTCATATTTGCTGCGCTCTCAATTATTACGTCTAACGAAGCGAATTATAAGGGATCAAAAAGATTATTCACGTGATATTCATCGAGCGGTTCTTTAATCCTTTCGGTATTTTAGCAGAATTGAAACGATTGTAATGAACATAGTTCTAATCTATTAATATTATTTGATAGAAAATGTTCTAAACTGTTCTAGATTTCATGTTGCCATAAAACGCGAAATATATTAATAATTATAAAAATTGACGTTTATGATTCGATTAAATGCGCACATGACAATGAATAAATGTGAAGAGATTTTATTTGAATCCATAGAAGATAATTTTACGACAATCGCTAACCAGTTAGTTATTTCAAGGAGGCTGTATTTTTAAACGGAAACCGGTTACGATATTATAAGATTATAGAGTTTGCATTATGTAAAGACACGTGCGCATGCATTATCGAATACACGTTATGCAAAATTTCATAAACAAAACAATTACAGTATCGGGTACCATCAGGAAAAGAATATAAAATAGAAGAATGCTTACATTCGCGTCGAGACATTTAGAAATGCTTTAAAAATAGAACGATAGAACGATGCAACTAATAAATAGATAAACAGATGAATTGCATTCGAACAATAAAAATGGAGAAATGTAAATTCTCAATATAAACTTTCATTATAACCTCACTCGTTAAAAAAGAGCTGCAGACATCTCGTAATATATTTATTAAATTTCCAAAGTATATTTTTTGACAAATATAAAACAATTTTTTTTTTATTTGAAGACATTTGATAATTATAATATAAGATTTAAAGATAAAAGCATTGATAATTACAGGGTGATTTAACGTAGAAATTAAAAAATATAATAAGCGAAAAATAATGTTTTTCAAGCGATAATAATTTCAATAAAATTTAATATTAAGAATTTCATATTATATTGAAAAATAGATAATTAAATTAAAATTTAATTACATTCTCACAGGAATAGTTATTATTCTAACGCAAATTTTGCAAAATATGATATATGAAAACTTTAAAGGCAAAGTATAATTTATCATACTATTTCAACACAATAAACGCGCTTTCGTGCCAGATTACAGCAAAACACAAATGCATTTAATATTGTTAAAAGAGTCGTAACCAATGAATCACATTCATTCACGATAGATAAAATTCACGCTTCTACGGTTATAAGAGAGAAACTATTGGCGTAATTAGTTACATGCATCATAGAGTTCCGTTCAAGCATGAAGAGGCGATATGAAACAAATTCTTCTATCCAATCGACCGTGTTTACGCAAAGCAACCGCAGCAACATTTATGCCGTTTACACCATACAGTTTGTGTGTTAGTCTTCTAGAATTCCATTACTTTTGTAATGTTCTCTGTGTACTATCCAAACCGCCATCCATGAGAGTTCAATGAAAATCGAGCGAAAGGAATGCGTATAATTTCGTGGTATTAGTGAATGGCAAACTTATTTTTCGAAATGTTCTAAAAAAAAAAATTATGGTAAAATCCTATGTGCATAAAAAAATATTGCAAAGAGAAAGAAAACACTAGAATTTTAAATAAAATTTTTATTGCGACGCTTTATACGCACGTAAATGTTAGTCGACCGATTAATTCCTTCGATGTTTGATACGTGAGCGTTTATGGACGATCTCCGATATCGAAAATAGAGTGTTCTTCGCGCGTGCATTCGCGAATCTGTTCCCACGAAATACACTCTCGGTTACAATAGCGGCTATAAAACCATCCGCGTTTCATAGTCGCGTTTTTCTTGCGGCACTCGGTCGATATACTGCCTGATTATACGACTGCGTAGGAAAAGCAAGGCAAACCCTCCAGAAAAATCCGCAAAGACGTTTTATATATAGCATTAATCTCAACATAAATATCGTCGTAAAAATGATTTATTTCTCTGGCAATTTTATCTCGTAAATTGGTAATATAATAGGCGTTGCCATTTATCAAGAAAAATTTAATAGTTATTCGATCCAATCTTTGTCTGCAAAAATAAAATCTAACAATTTCATCTCTTATGTTGTACATGTAATAATAAAAATTTGTCTTTAAACGTATAAAGTGTATGGCTTATTTGTGTATTATTAATTAGCAAATTCAATATATAATAATTGTGTAAGAATATACAAAATTAGATATTAAAAATCGTCCATCTTCCAAAATATAATAAACATAATTACGAACAAAATTAAATAATACTTACTTAAATATAAATTTTAATATGAAGGAAAGTTAAATATATTTTGTGATGTAATCGCTATTTTTTGTTGGCTTTGTAATTGGATTTATACAATTGGGAAAATGGCTAAAATATTCACAGGGTATCAATATCGGGAAAACAATCCGCCAAATGTGAGATCGATGATCATGGGGCGGTAAAATCGTTCGAGCTTTTCCAGGCTTTACGAGGAGCGATCAACTCGTGCCTAGCACGCTTCGCGGTCCAAGCGCGGTCGTAAATCGGCCGCGATACGGCCGCGAAATTACACAGACATATAACGGTGTTACGACTATGGGGAGAGCCCACCTAACCCCCCGAATTCCATGAATCCCGATCGCATAATTCATCTCGCGCGAGCAGCCGTCGATCGCATCGTAGCGTTAACGTCAATGTCGTGATTCGTATCATGTATGCCTATATGAATAAAATTAAATCTCTAGCTATATCTGTATACATATAATACAGCATCATGTACAAGAGTAACTGCAAAACTGAAAGACATTTTTATTATAAATCATTAAGTAGATTTTATGAGCTAAACACAGTGTATGAAAAATTTATTTTATAGGTCTCATTTTATATGAATCTATTTGATATAGAAGTACTTTGTAAAGATTGAGTTTTAATTATTTTGGATCATAAATTTTTAATAAGCATGTCCAATACAGCGATATTTTTGCTAGCTTTATATTATGTAGATCCCACCAAAAATCTCTGAAATTATAGGAATGACAAATTGTTGTCGATACTTTTGCATGCTATCGAAAGCGTGATGGTAAATCACGGCGTTAGATAGCCGCGGTGTGGTCTCATGCGCCAATTACGTATAGAATTTATGGGGATGTCATATAATACTTTACTTGTAACTATATATGTGTCGCGATTGTGTTTCGTTTTCGCAATCGGATTTAATAATCCCTTTCGGCTTCGAATATCGAGCATCCCACGCACGACTCGTTATCTTCGTTTACGCGCATAATTAGCATCAATGTGTGTGCGATTGATCGCTCTATAATACGCCTACCATGATTATTAGAAGTATTAACCGTGGGGCATAAAATCCAGATAATGACGTTAAACGATACGCTCAATATGTTTGACCGTAAACATCAGTAACATTTTATGTTCGGAAAGAAATGGGATGAAATCGCGCTGGTAAAATTTATTTTATCCGGTAATAAAAAAAAAATTTGTTTTATCGAAAAATAAAGACAAATTACAGAATGATTAACGGTACAAGGGCCGAAATTGATGACTGTATCCAATATTGCGCGCGAAAATATTCACGATATAAATTTTTGATAAAAATTATGAACACGAAATCAAATTATTATAACATTCATATATGTCAATTAAAGCTAGGTTTCATTAATTTCGATAAAAATAAAGATAAACTTTTTTACCAAACTAAAATTGATTTCTTTTAAACGAAAACGTTAAAGTAAATAAAAAACAGAAGTTATTTATCAACATCGAAATAGACATTAGCTTTACTGACAAAAATTAAATAATTAATACCACACACCTCATATAATTATTTATTTCAATTTCATAATTATTTGTTTTAATTTAACATAACAGAATATTAAAATATGTAATATTTCTATTCCTTTATGTCTGATAAAAATAAAATAGATATGTTGTATTATTCTTACCCTCAGCAGTCATAATAGCGATACAAACGTCGACGATCGCTTCGAGGTGATTTACTATGCCGAGATGATTTACTATTCCGAAAATGCGGCGCACGAAAACGCTCGGAAACTGGATCGCGTACTGTCTATGAGCATCCTCGGTCGAGAAACTTCGTAGTTTCTCCCAAAATTAGCGAAACTCGTTTACACCGCGAGACAGGTAGTTTCGAGACAAGACCGTTATAACGACGAACTCGACGGCGACGGTATATACATACCTACATGCTTCTAGCGCGGGAAGAACAAGAGAAGATAAAGTGTGTGTGTGAGAGAGAGAAAGAGAGGGAGAGGGAGAGAGAGAGGGAGAGGGAGAGAGAGAGAGAGAGAGAGAGAGAACGTCTGATGCCCTAAGATACGGTAGTTTCAGAGGGGCTGTTAACAAGGCACGTTACCAAGCATCGTTTCTGGCCGGTTGGAGCTGATGAACGTTCGGAATATTGCGGCTTCTCGGCGCGTACGGATTCCCATAGATTCCTCGGATTTTGACGTACGTGTCGGACTTCGAAGTTGCATATTCCTATTATTCGTTCGAATATATATTGTCCAACTGTTGCAAAATTATAAACGCGAAAAAGGCCGAATCCTTTTCTCCTCCAATACATACGATCATTCGGTTTTAGATTTGCTCGCGTCGAGTTAATTCGATAGGAATGATACACAACGTTTCTATCTTCTTTTTTCAGCTGTCAAAAACGATTGAGTGAACAATAAAATATCATAGATGTCCACGGTAATATAATAGTAATTAATAATTACTCATTGACCGACGACATAATAGTCATATCACGAATATTAAATATATCGAAAATAAAATGAACGTGGGCATTCCTTTTTGCGACGATCGAGAAATTACAGGCGCAAAATAAAAGATTATGTATGTAAGTCGATTCTCACGAATCGATACGCGAATCCGTTGATCATCAGAGGACAAATAAAGCTGTACGAAGTTATAGCAAACGAACTCGATTATAAGTGGAGCGGTATTCTATTACAGCGGGATCGTGCAGGGCTTCCCGGAGCGTTGACATACTTGAAATACAATCCAATTTTATGTTGAGCGCAGCAGAAAAGTTTTCCGTACGTCGGCACATCTCATTTCGAAGTCGACTACTCTCCCATTCGAAAGCATCTCCCGCATTTCGTTCTGATGCCGACAGATTTTGATTGTCCCAATTCCAGAATTCTTTACGTAAATATTGCGCCGTTCTAACTTCATACTTTGTTATTCCAGCTTTCTCCTTGCGGGGATATTCATCACGAGAGAAGAAAGGCCATATGTTATTACGATTAATAATGCTAGAATGCTCAAACTTTAATAAGATTCACAATAAACACAAGATATTTTCTTTTAATTTTCTTTGCAAAATTTAAATTTAATAAAATTATTATATAAAGTCTTAGTCTTTGTTCTTGATGCAATACATTATATAAATAAAATAATTAAAGTGTTTATATGTAACATGTTAACAAATAAATAATTTATATCTGCTAGTAACAATCATCAGTTGACAATAAGCACATAAAATCTCCAGTTGGATCATCTCTTTCTTCTTTTATCTTTATCTCTTTTTGCATTTTCTACAATATATTAAGTAGATAGGCCACTAGCATTTATTTTATTTTTTTGAATAAATGCACTGCATTGAGAGTTGAATTCGACAAAGAAAAGCAAGCTCTCTCCTTCGATCCGTTTTGTCCAAATGGCGCAAACGATTTACCTTCTCATCGAGAAACTTTAAAACAACTCGTTACAAAACGTCGTTGTTGTTCGCCGGTTTTAACCGGCTCAACTGTTTCGCGAACGTCAAATCCTCGGAGGCAGACTTTGCGCTTCGCGAAGGCGCTGTTGAACGACGTAATAATAATGATAATTATTTTTATAAGTTTGCAACAAGACGTCCGCGTGCGTCGCAAAAGTTTGACGTTAATGTAGTACCGTACAGAATTAACATCGGCTTGGTCTTCTTGCAACTTGATTCTCCGAGATTTATTCTCGCAATGATTCACGCAAAGATATTCCAATTTAGCGGGTTCATACGAACGGCTGATAATAAAACAGTAAAAATATGAAAATGGAATTCTCTATGATTTGTAATATTTTCAATCATCATTTAAAATTTATCAAATACACAATAATAAAGTCTATTGCAAAATGAACAATTTTTTAGTTCTATAAAATAAATTCATCAAAAATATCTCATGGGTTTCATCTCGCGGGTAATATAATAGTATTCTCATTTCACAGAAATCTAACAGATTACGCTTGACTTAATAATAATATTTCGATCTTCTGCAAATTAAATTTACGTACCGGAATAAAAGATTAGATTTTGCGGTTGAGACCGAATGGCCAAGATGAAGATTACCTCTGGTTCGAGAAAATAATTTGAGAAAAAGAACAAATTCGGCGCTCCGAATCTCTCATCATTATAACTTATGTATGTTGCCTCATTTTTCACATATAAAACACGCCGCTATCAATTAATTTTTCGTTATTAGCTGCTATCAAACCACGTTTAACGCTACGAAGTGAATAGGCCAATGGAAAGAGAGAAACTGCGATGCCGAGCGTGCATCGAGTTTAAAGAGAATAAAAAGAAGGAAATTGTGATTCTTCTTTATACCATAAAATATTCCTGCGAATTTCGATTAAACGATGCTATTAGGAAATTACTATGGGCGGCACAGCCGCTCGTTTCACGCCATTCAGTATTATCCTTTAATGGAATCCTTTAAACTTGCGATAGATCTATATGCGAATGTGCCTTCTAAATGAATCTAACATGCACGTAACGATTAAAAATCCGCCGTGCTGTGCCTATCGCGCCGCTGCGTGAAAATTGGCCTCTTTTTGCGGCTTAAACTTTACGCGTATATATCCGTATCTCTTTTTTTATAACCCTCTAACAATCTTCCTGCTTCCTGTGCTACACGATCGAACTCCCTTTTTCGTTTCAGGCCAGCGAACTCGTCTCGTGTCACCAGTAATTATCTCTTCCATTACCGCAAAAATGAATAATATAGTTCCATTATATCGGCGAGGCGCTGTCTAGTGGATAAAGTACTTGCAGGCAGACAAGTCTTGATTAAGATTGCTCGATAATTGACACGACGATCTTTCTTTCTATCCTCCCGTCAATCGGTTGAAAAATCAAAATATTATAAATTCAATATTAATTTTATTTTATACATTTTTCCGATTTATCGCGTGATCTGCGATAAATGATGATCGTGAATCATTATTTGTGACTATAGTTGCTCGAAATTATTATTCGTACGTAGTACTACAGAATCGATAAAGTCATGAATCATCATTCGTGATTATAGTTGCTCGAAATTATCATTCGGACGTAGTACTATAGAATCGATCTTACAAAATATTAAAGTGGATAATTCACAATACCGTGTCGACGAAGAAAATTACGTGGGTTCTGTGACCTTCTATATCGATCCTAGGACCACTGACAGTCTGCCGGCGCCAAAAGCGTTCCGTAATAGCGATCTACTCGGAATAATACAAATCTATTCCGTTCTAGATTATTTTAAATTAAAGCGTATCGTGCGCCCCATAATTATATCGTAATTTTTTTTTTTTTTTTTTTTTGTGTGTTTAAGATAATCTCAATGTGTCTACGCGTGTATATTTGCTATAAACTATTATATTTTGCAAATATTTTTATACTAGCACTTTTATAACACCATCGGCGTTTCTTACTTACAGATCGAAGGTAATTACATATATTTTCTTTGCGTCTTTTCCTTCAGCAATGTTTTTGACTCACCTGTAACAGAGTAAACATCATACAAACTTTGATGTAAGCATATCAAAAAAACATATATTTTGTATACAAGATCATCAATGTAATACAGATATTTATGCTTTGATAAGAAAGTCAACATCATAACATTCATGTCTAATGCTTATCTCGCGTAATTATATTATTATATCTTATGTAATTCTTTATCATCTTTTTTTTAAGACTGTCATTTTTCCGAGATTAAATAATGTTTCAGCATATGGATATTTAATTCCTCACACACGGCTATGCATATTCTATTTTGAAAGCCCTAGGTTCTTGAATTTCAACTCGTGCTGAACGTATTATCGCGCGGCATGTTGCTGGGAATACCCCGATTCTTATCACCGCCGCGTAACGTATTGTGAAACTATGATAATTACACAGAGCGTTAAGCTAAAAGCATGAACCGTTAGATATTTCGCGCTTGATGCGCTTAACGTTCTTCACGCGAGAGCGGTCGATGCAATCTCTAAGAAGTCCCGTCTAATTTTCCATGGGGAAGTCTTCACCCTCTTGATACATCATTCAATTTTCGCCTTATCTATAATAGAAGGTAAACATAACCTTTTCCGCGAAATGTTTCTATTATATTAATGATATAGTCTGATTCGATAAATGTAGCTTTAAAAAATATAAATAAATACATACATTGAAAATTAAACAAATTTAGTAATAATTATAAATTTTTTTTACACAATTATTCAATTAAAAGAAGAAACTATATCAAGCGGTATATCAAACAATTATTTAAAGACAATTTAATTCAAATTTAAAGAACTTTCTTAGAAAATATATGTATATTCCACCGTTATTACTTTATAATTCTCTACACGTCATATTAAAATTATTTATTATAAAATTTTATTCTTATAATTTTAAAATAAATTTGGATCAAACCACAAAATAATATTTCTGTGAACCGTTTGTGAGAAGATACGCCGGTGTTTTCCACAGAAAGCGTTTTCGTTTCGCCTTTCGGCCATGCTTTCCATGGTTCGATCCACGTTGCAATATGCAATACGCTTCGCTAACACGTCGCCAACACAGGTCGCAATAGGTAGCCGACGGCTGCGAGGGATAGTAGCTGGCGAATGGCCAGGCTCTGATATACCGCGCGTGTTTCTTCGCCGGCATTTGCATACCGAAATCCCTAAAGTGTGAAACTATTGCCGGTAAAGCCGATCCGCAGATTACAGATTAAACGGATGTCCGCGGTTCCGAACACGCCGTTTTCCTTTCTTATCGCCGTAAATGATACGTAGCGCACTTAAGCGAGAGTATTTTACCCCGTTACTTTGCGTCGACACGTTGATCACTATACCATATTTGTGGCCCACGTGCCAATCGTCATTTTTTTGTATGATTTTCAAATCAAAGTAATACCGAGAAATATATATAATCTTATCATTGCAATAATTTTAATATTGAATAAATTAACTATGATTTGATATAATTTTAATGAGAAACCAATGAACGTAATAATATTATAATAATATTAGATAGAAATTTCCCTAATTCTAATGTTAGACGAATAAGATCTGATGGAAGAGAATCAGATGTTTGTATGTAATAGTAAATATGAGGCTGGAGTACAAGTCTCGAACGTAACGTATCTCACATGTCGATGTCGTACCGTATCGTAATTTTACCTGTTATACGTGTGTGCATCCGTTTTGATTATACCATCCCTGAACATTAAGCAAAGTTACCATAGCACGCGGGGATTTACCGCGCCACATCCATATCGCATCTCAATTTTGCGATGTGATTATAATCACGAGTTCGCAATGACGACAATGACGTAACACGCACAAATCGCGTAATTCAATTAGCAGCTCTAAAACTTTATCCATTCGATGCGACTGCCGGAAACGTTTTCGGCAAACGACCGACGTACGGTGAGTTCGCTTGCCTTGGGAGACATATCGTGGGAGGGATAACATATGTTACCGTTCAGTTTCCGTGCTAAGGGACAGGCGCAAGTTTAGCGGAATTATATCGGTGCCGGTGCTGTGGAATCTTCGTGGTTAGAGAACGCCGTTGAGTTATTAGCTGTTTCCCTTCAGAATTAGCACCAAATTAGCATACCATTAAGGCTGCCCGCACGCACGCAGGTTACTCGATAATCCCCTAATCCTGGAGTTTATCTTCACGTGATCCTATTACCGCCAAGTGAAATTCACCGCAAAACACCGGAGTCTTCGAGTACCGCACGGTTATTATCGTTTTTGAAGACACGTACGCGCGAATATATATATGTGTGTGTGTGTGTGTGTGTGTGTGCGAGTGGGTGTTGGGCAACCCACTTTAAATTATCGCGCGTGTGGCACCACCGTGCCGAGCCTTCGTATAAGCTTCGAGAACGACGGTATTAGCGACTCTATTATTTTACTCGCGCGGCTGTATTTGCCGAAGGCAAACCGTCGCGGCCCGCAACGAGCCCGGGCTGACGGAAAAAGCTCTGTCACTAATGAGAACAAATTGCATGCGAAACTTTTAAGCACTAGGCTCTGTTAATTATAATGCCATAATGATAAAGATGCATCAAGATTTGCGGTGGCGTCCAACGAGCCGATCCACAATTATCTCACTTTTTGCACATGCATATATTCGTATGTCATTATAAAAGTGCAGAGTGTACAGAGAAATCTCCATATAATTATTTGCTTTAAAAAAATTAAACAAAAGATAT
>NW_021848556.1:3077727-3084601 GCF_003651465.1 Formica exsecta
TATATATATATACATAAAAGAAACATTTATATGTCAAAGATATTATAAATCATAATTAATATGCAAATAGAATTTTCAAGATAACTAGAAAATATGTAAAATCAAAAAATCTGAACAGTTTTATAACAAAATATGTTATTTTCAGAGTTGTTATATACAGGGTAGAAAATGAGCACATTTCATAATAAAATGTTATTTTCTGCCAGAAATTTTAAAACAATTTTTATTTGTAATTTTTGAAATTTAACCTTTGCTTTCTGATATTTTATGAAAATAGAGATATCTCGGTATTTTTATTAATAAATATATACATTTCAATTTTCGAATAATCAATTCATGAAAAATTTACATAATATAAAATGTATAAAAGCACAAGAAGCATTTCAGAAAGAAAATAATTATTACACGCGTTCTAATCATGAATAGATAGCGTAGTTTACAGCGTAAAATCTTCGAAAAATACTTCGCAAACGATATATTTGATATAATTATTTAGTCGAGCGACATTGGACAAAGATATTAGTTCACCGGCGAACGTGTCTGCATTTACGCTCCACTGGAAATCGTGCTTAATTTAAGATCATGTTTGAAGAGAAAGGTGGATAGGGTGAATAGACGTGCCTGGCACTTTACTTCGTGCACCAGCTCGAGTGCAAAGATCATGCACGAGCCTTCGGAAGGTACGTCGGAAACTCGACCCGGTGGCTACCTGCCGTGGTATTAAACGAGGGTTCTAATTTTAGGTAGCTTTTCGGCAGAACGTACTTGTGTCTCAAGTTTCAAGGTCTCCTCCGAGAAATCTTCCGCGCGAATTTTACATGCGCGAGCTAAGTTCAAGAAGAGAAGAAGGGGAAAGGAAAGGAAATCCAAATGGATATGCCATGAAAATAAGAGGATAACAGCGACATAGCGTGATGACACAACGTACAAATGTGCTTATTAAATCTCGAAGCGGGATTAAACTCGTTACCCGCGCAAAAATAAAACGGACGAAACGAATGTACGTTAAAGTAGGTAAGATACAATTTTACAAAGTGACAAGGCTTTCGATGCTGCGGTAGCGAATCGCTCTCCCGTGCCTTTCACACTGCGGCGGTATAAGCAAGCTGAAAGTTTCCGGATCGCATTAGAAGTCGGCCGGCTGAGAGTAAGACCATCAGACTAAGGCGTTAATTCTACCACGAAGCGGAACGCTACCCGGGGGAGGATGCTTCCGGAGGACGAGATGGACGCATACTCTCGGAATCCTCTCTGGCAGATCCGACGGTTCCTTTGCTAGCGGCAACATTTAACCTGATGCCGCCCCCAAAACTACCCTCTCTCTCCCTCTCTCCCTCTCTCTCTTCCCCAGCCATCGCTCGGCTCTTAGCCTCGCTCCTTGGAACCAGAAGTTTAGTCCTGGGTCACGTCTAACGCGCCTCTGGGTCGTCGTAATTAGGATTCAGACTGGTTCGGGCTCCACCCCCTTCCCTTAGATTTATCCCTCTTTCGGAGCTCGCTCGCTGTCTTTGAATCTCCGGTGCCAAAGTTTGCGCCCTCCTCGCGAACACGCGCCGCCGTTCTTCTCGCGACCTTTGAGCGAGTACTTCTCTCTCTTCTCCCTTCTTTCGAGAGCGGAATTCTCATACCCAGCGCTTTACCTAGGCGGCCGCTACTAGTCGAATGCGTTTATCAGAAAATCACGTAGGGAGAGTTTATCTTATTCGCTCGTTATCTCGAGCATTAACCGTGATTTAAAGCCGACTTTACCGATAATGCGAGATCTAGACTAAACGCTAGTTTGAATTCGAAGACGAACCGTAGATTCCTCCATATACATCTCGTTTTATCGAAAATACTCTAATGTCGTAGGAATACTCTAATGAGTAGGAAATGCAAATGCCTTATAAACTATTGTACATTACATTTTTATATAATAATTAAAGAATTTTAATGTATTCTATTTTCAAGTAATTATTTAAATCAAATAAAAAAATCCATATCTACTATAGCTAATATCTAATATATCTAATATAGCGGATTGCTAATATATAAGTAATTTATTAAGAAAATAAAATCCGTACTCTTTTAAAAAAATTTTTAAAACTTGTCATATTTTTAGAGAGAAACTTTTGATTTCTTTTATTACACTTTATATATATAAAAACACGCGTAAATTCTTGTTCGAATTCTCCGGTATTTGCTTCTAAACGAATCGCGAAAACTGATTTGAATTTCAACGGGAGCATCTCGAGTCGCGGCTTCATCGACGAACCATGTAGTAAGAGGATTCAACGTTCGCTATCTCAAGGATCGTGGATTCATCGGGAACAAATAGATCTCGGGCGCGATGGTGCAGTTTCGTAGCAAGTTTGGCGATGGTTGCGCGATATCACGCTCACGGAGTCTATCGCGATTTAATCAGAAGGGGAGGCACACGTAATCACCCATCCTTCAAACATCGTTGAAACTCTCTTGCGTTTTCCACGGATCCGGTTTGAGAGAAATCAGAGAAAAAGGGAGAGAAAGAAATACTTCATCAACAAAATTGCCTAGATTCATCATCCAGGCAATCAGAAAAAAAATCATAAAAATGTAATACGGATATTATATTATATCACTTACTTGCTTTCATCAAATAATATATAACTACTTTCAATTTGAAAGAAATATCTCTCTAGACATATGTTTAGAGAAACCTTTTTTTATTTCTTCTATAAAGATAAGGGGGGACTAAGTTCTGGTAATATCGGATGCCAACTTTCAAATATCCTGCAAGAGACGTTTTAAATGAGCTTTTTATTAAGCTGAATATAAAACGCGATTCTTCCATTAGATAATATTATCTAAGTCCTTTCTATCCACGTCTACAAATGCCAAGTTTCTCGTTATAATTTGTCGAAGCGGTATAAATTTCCGAAGCGATCTGCATCAACCTGACTTCTCGCCCAGATTTCCTCTCGAGAGAATTGACCCGGGGCATACCCGAATCGCGCAAAATATATTATCTTTTATGGGTTGCACCTCGCAAGAGAGCGGCTCTCTAATGCCTTTTATCCGATAAAGAAAAGAGGCAAGAGCGAAAGGAATAGTGCGCGCGCGAAGTTAGGCAGAGAGAAAAGATGTGCCCGAGAACTGCCGTAAATCGTCGAATGTGAAGTCCACTTGAATTTGGCAGTGAATTTCCCGAATCCTACTAAGGCACAACGATGGAAACGGAAGTTAAACGTTTCCGTATCATCGTATTGCATAACGCGTCCAATCATAAAACTGGTTATGGTGATATTCGACCTAAGTAATACATACACATTCATCTTATATAATCCGTAAAAAAATGTAAAAGAATATAAAAAAATATATTAATTTTAATATTTGAAGCACTCAAAGTTTTTGATAAAAATCGTGAAATGCACGATTTTATACTTTATATTTATAATTTTTATACATTTATTATTTTCACAAGAGTTATTAAAAATTTTCAATATAAAATCTATATATCTCGATACAAGTCTACCTCAAAAGAATATCGATTTCGTCGATATGCTTATGGTCGTTTATAAATAACGATGCGCAAGCGACGAAAAGCTACGTACTAGATTTGATCGCGAACGTCCCCTGTTTTGAATGAAAACGCCGTCGCGTTTATTTTCAGCACGTCGACTGTTTTGGAATTCACCGTCGTATCAACCCTTCGGGACGTAGATATATGCGAAATCACCTAGTCGAGTACATGGCACACGAATCTATGTGTCTTTATTGAAATAATACACATGGCTCGTGTTACTTTTTGAACCTCCTCGAGAGTCATCGTCTAGAATAACTTTGATATATATACTGCACGTTTTCTCGCTTTCGAATAATGACTGCGCGATAGGAGAGGATATTATATAGCAAAAATTCCCTCGCTTATATTATCTACAACTTCTCTGACAAGCGTGCGACAAAAAGAGAACAAACCCTTACATAAACGTTTTTTAGGATAAAAAAAAAATCACGAACTCGTGAAGCTTCATTATTTAAAAAAACTGCGAATGATGTTTCGATGAAAATTTCGCCAAGCATCAACTCGCGTACATCGTTTTCGTTTCTCCCATTTTTCGAGAACGACGAAAGGATTCGGATATATACCAGAATGACATATTTCTCTGTTTTAAGTGGACATGCGTCATTGCCGAAGAGATTTGAAATTTTAAAATCATAAAAGCGCTCGTAAACGCGGATAAAACAGAGGAATAAAGTACGCGGAACATGATTTTACGACACGGGCGCTAAATGCATGCGTATGGATATTTATCACGAGTTTGCCTTTACACGAATGTTCTAAATCCGTGACGATGCATGTATGTATAGGAACACTTCGCGAAAAGGCTCTATCTCGGCAAAATACTTTTATTTATTACACATTGTTATATTTATTATAATAATAATTTAATACTATCTTTCATGCGTTTTCGTTATTATAATGGAATGTGTGTGCAGGTTCAATATTTAATGATAGTCAAACACAATTGCAACAAATACAACAGCAAGGTAATCGTTAAACAAAAATCTTAATCGACAGCGTAACAAAAAATACACCTATTATAAAGGAAATTGATGACGTTAAAGACCTCGAAAGAACGTTTTTATTTAGATTACGGCACATAGAGCGCAATCGCGTCTCTAAAAAGATATCCAGGAATGACCCAGTTGTGCTATTTTTTCTTTCTCATCAGTTTGTTTATCACGACAGGTCTTTTTTTCGCACGCTACTTTTTTCTACGTTCCGTCGTAAATCCGATAACTCCACGACTTTGCATACTCGCGTGCACAAAATCGCGCGATCGAAAGAACCGGAGAGCTGTTCCACAAAACGTCGCGCTCGTGCAATAAAATGTATTATGAATACGATATGCGTTGAAAATAAGAACGACCCACACACATGGATCGCTAACGGTACGGGGCTCTCAATATAAATCGAGCTTCTCTTCTTTATCTCTTTATTCAGTTTTTAATCTAATCTGTAATTTAATAAGGATTAAAATTACGATATTCGACCCGTGTGTGACGCTCTCTCTCTCTTTCCATTTAAGAACAAAAGGAAAAAGGAATCCGTCACACAACTCCCTATTCGTGCTACTGCACCCTCGCTACACAACGCTACAGTTACGATCCTGGTGCGACACAGTTGCATCCGCAGCACGTGCAACAATGCAATCGTACACACGGGCGGTAATAACTGGACGATATACGAGCTCCGCGGTCTCGCGTTACGCATGTATGATTACCGCGGTAAGCGTTGCGTGGCACGCACTACCGGTGAACCAGCCGTGACGCATCTCCTGGCCTCCCTCCTCCTCCCCCACCATTACTATGGCGCCGGTCCCCCTTTCCTCTCTCCGCCACCTGTAATTACTCACACGGCCACTATTTCCATCCCTCGGCTGATTGTGAAAATCGCGTTGGGAATTCAGCAGAAGGATAATATCGAAGGTAAACAATGGCGTTACAACTCTCGCGATCCTTCTCGCGCTTCCTCTCGCATTGTCATTATAGTAATACATACAGATATCTGTGTAAAAGCAAATACCGTTTTATCTATTTTTTTGAAGTCATTAACGAATATAAATATATATTTGCTTACGGTTGTTTAATTTTAAATATTACTGTAAAAAATTTTTAATATTAAATTGTGAAATTTTAAATATTACATCATAAGCATGCTTATTCATATCATAACTGAAAATTTGTTTTAAACATATTTATTTTTTCTGAAAATTATTAATCTTACAATTCATTGAATTATTAAAATTATGCTTGTTTTTCAAATTTTATTTACATTGTCTGTTCTTTGTCGAGATATTAGATTATGAATTTTAGTAGAAAGAGGATCGTTGTCTAATAGATTGATTGCTATAATAACGTTTCAGGATTTAATATGCATCAAAGCACTCTCCGATGTTGTTTGTTTGATCGAGAGAATTAATCGATCATTTATATAAATGATAAGGATGATAGATGATCGAATAAAATCTCTCGTTCAAATATTTACATCCCCAATTAAATCATCTGACTATTAATATCGCGATGAAAATCTTTAGTCTAATCGCGAAATCTGTAATTCCACCCATATCTTAGATATATATTATATTTTTTACTTTTCAAATTTATATCATTTGTCGTATTATTTCGGTAGAAGAAATAATATTTATAATAGAAAAGACAATCCTCTTCATCACACATCTTCGAGTTTGGAAGAAAAATAAAGACGATCTCGAAATCGGATAAAAGGAAAGAGTATCATCAGGCACAAGTGGCTTTTGGAATAGACAATGAGGGACACTATTTCCCTCGCGCATCTCGCGGTTACACCCCGCATAAAATCTGTTTACACAGCTGGAAAACACACTATCCAAGCTCGACCGAAGTGGCACAAGGACTACGGTACTTCGTGGGCGTCGCGACACCGGCACAGCGATCGACCGACGCCCCTGGAATTTTATTAGGCGAAAGAGGAGAGCAGGGAGCTCTCCGCGCTCTCGAGGATTCATCTTCCTTCCGGGTTTTCCCAGCTTCCCTCTTTGTTTTATAGATACGTATCTCGGATACAACGCGTAAAGAATCGTGTTCGCCGAAATAATGGCGCGATGTGTCAGTCTAGAAGAATGTCAGTTTTATTATAATTGGACTGTCTTGAATAAGTTATACGCACAGTACATACATATTTTCTCCAATGTTTTATCAATTATTTTCTGCCAATTTTTAATACACTATTAGAATCAAGCTATTATAAAAATGAAATTTTACTGTAAAAAAATTAATAAAAAAAAAAAAATACTTTAAATTACACGAAAATCTATAATTAATCATCGATGCTGGAGCATCCTTTTGTAGTCGTTTAAGAAACCGCTCTTCT
>NW_021848556.1:3084609-3103881 GCF_003651465.1 Formica exsecta
CCGCTCTTGTGTAATCAATTATACAATGCATTCGTATAAAAACTAAGGCGAATCTATGACATCGTATACTTGTGAATTTTATTGGGCGGAAGTGAAAGAATATTAGCATGAGAGAAAATACAGATTCCGGTCTCTCACGAGCCTCGACGATTTGGCCAGGCTGAATTTACGGGATTCTCCGGAACTATTAAGTCAGAATGATTTATCGCGCGGATTTATACGATTGCGAGAAGTTAATCGAACTCCGGGCTATTCTTTATCTTTGCTTTATTACGCCGGCTCCTTCAGAAGGACGGTAAAACTTACATTCACCATGACTGCGATCTTCCATAAGTCATAAAACTGCAAGAATAATATCGTTGCGATAATACGTTTAAATTCTGCCGAATATAGCTTAAAACACACAATGTCACACACACACACACACACACACACACACAAAATGAATATTAGAGAATTAATTTTGTAAACTGTCGAGTGGCGAGTATAGAGATGTATGCGTTTTAAACTTATGGAGATAAGGATGTATTTTATTAGCTGAAGAAGATGAAATTTGCATGAGATCCCTAAACTTTCGTCCACATCGTCCTGTCCCGGCGATTCTACCTTTGTGGACCGCAAAGTTGTTCCTAAGTTACGACCTAAACTTTCGCGCGAGTTGACAGATTTATCACACGCGTAGATGCAATAAAGAGCCAGCAAATGCGAATACACCAACGACTTGCTTAATAAAATCTTACGCGTTATGGATATACTTTACGCCGTTTTGATTCAATTTTTAAAGAAACTTTGCAAGCAGCTGAATCAAACGATGCTGCAGCATTTCATGTCAAATAAACAAAATAAGTTATAATATTATGCGAAAAACTTTCTATCTTATGTTACCATATCTTGGCAAAACTAATTTAATTTATATATTTAATATTTTAAGATATTACTATTTTTGTAATTATTTTAGTTCGCATATAAAAATTGAGTTTTAATAATAAAGATAATAAAAATACAACGCCATTATACGTTCAAATTAAAAACATATTTCGCGTGTCGAGAAAAAATTAAATTTACATGACAATATGTACGACTGATAAAAAATATGGCTGATCTATATAAATTCTCTCATAATAAATAAATAAAATGCTCGTTAATCCTTAGTCAGCTCGCGTATTTCACCGATATCTCGCGACAAAAATCATTTTTATCTTTTATTCTCGACAGTTTGTTGAAAATTGCGACATACGCGCATACTACGAGATATTTATTCACTTGTACATTAAATCAATTACTGTTTATTCAATCTATTTGAATAAACCGTCACACTTTTTATTGTTATATAAAAAAATATAAAATATTTGTATAAAAATATTTTTATAATCATTAAAATGACTTGAATATTCAATCAACAAAATAAATAGTGTCTATAAGAGCTATTTATATCCTTGTCATATAAAATTAATATATGCACCACAGCTACACTGGGTAAAGGTTTTTATTTCGAGATAGAATCGCGGGGCTCGCGTTAAATTTAGAAATTCATAAAGTTTATCTATGTATGCCGTCGAGTGTCAAGACACATTGTAATGTCTACATTAGTACCCCTCTACACCGGTTCATAGCGACGTCCCCCGTCGCGCGTATTCGCGCCCTGTGGAATTACGAAAGCGGAAGATTTGTCCAGGGCGATAGATTTATCGCTAACGTACACACGCCGACCGTGGGTAATTCCGAATGCATGGCCGAGCAAGATTAAGGGGAAATCCCGGGAGTTACACAAGAGGGTGAGCGCTGGCGCGCGATTCTTTCGCGCTCTTTCCGCGCGTCGGCTTAAATATCCACCAAAAGGGTGTTTCGGGCATCCACCCTACTCGGCCCGCGGAGACTACGGGAAAACTTCCGCCGGAAGCTGTTTAGAGTTCCGGCGAATGTCAACAAAATGGATTGAATCGGAAGGGACTCGCCGAAAAGCCAACAGCGGAGTAAAGAAGGAAAGAGCGAACGAACCGGACTCGTGTACTACTCACTCATGTTTGCCTCTCTGCGAGTGGTTGCGGGATTCCGTCGTATACCCGGTTTAGGGGCCACTTATCCGACTGGTCTCCCCCTTGGCACAGAACTTTTCCGAAAGCGTGCATTTAGCTCGTTGAGAGTTTAGTATCTGTCGCTAAAGATTTCAAATATTTTTGACAATTTCAGAGTATATATTAAGTTAGTGTAAAATAGAGGAGAGATTTATAATTTCTCTTTTTTAAGTTTTGTATTAAGTTTGAAATTTAAAGTTTCTTGTAAAGAAGATAATTAAAAGATTTCTTTTGTGTAAGAAAAGTATATTAAAGTTAAATATCGAGTGCGCGCGATAATTGTGTGCTTTGACTTCGCTATAATTTTGTTTTCACTTTTATTTAACGAATATGACAAACTTTTTACACCAACTTTATCTTATTAGCAAAAGTTTGATACAATGGAAGCATAATTTGTTATTTATAATATAGATGTCAGATTAAATTTTTCCCTCTTCTATACAAAGATCTATTTAAACTTCACTAAAGAAAAAAAATCTAACAAGTTATATTTTTAAATTTAATTTTAATTTTTGTTCCATAAATCTATCAAATAATAATATAAAAAATAAATTTTCTATACATTAAAATTTCGAGTTGAATTTGAATCAATTTAAACAATTGCACACGACGAATGAATTGGATTATTTCTGATTGATTCCTACTGGAAATTTTTTTTGTCATTTCAAATCTATTTTTTAACCTATATTTTTTAATCTGACAGCAAATCGGTATCGTGTGCATTCGAGATTCCCCTCGTCACATCAAATCTATGCGCAATTGCCCGACAAACAATAAGCGGGGGGATCCTCTTCGACATTCAATTCCGTCAAAAGCACTAGCTTCACCTCCCGAATTTGTTGTCCGTCCGGCAAAAGTTTGGGATAAACTTTCGCCATCGCTGTTGGTCGTCGTCGATGCCCGAGATACAAATCGTAAGTCCGCGGTCGTTCCATTTTTATGACACGGCAAAGACGGTGACGGATGCGGCGACGGTCTCTTCCGAAAAACCGAACGTCTTTTCTCCGGTATAGTATGTGGGCTCGTAAAACTATCTCGGTCTCCGTGGCAAACACATAATGCCGAATTGCGCCGCGTAATGAAATTCTACGTATCCGCATTGAGAGCAAATGTGCGGGATATACTGATTTTACGGCCAAACATCGACGTAATGGAAAGTGCGTCATGTGTAGCGCGAATATCTGCGTATTATCGTGAAGCAATATTATCGTTACCTGATTCTAATCAACGCGACAAATCCACGGGAATAACGTAATCTCGCGCGCGCCTGTTTCAATTATTTACAACCTACCTTCGTCTATATATTCTTTATTTCGCGATAAATATGCAGAAGATGTCGAAAGATGTTGGTGTGTTTTAGCGCATAAAATTTCATTCTTTCAGTATTTCATATTATCAAAATTCTGTTTATGCGTTTTTATATTCTGATTTTCTGTTTATCTAAACATATTTTCGATACCTGACAATAATTTTTACTTTGTTGTGAAGTTTACGCTATATCTCGCTTTATAGGATCCTTTCTATAAGCCGGGTGTCACACATCGTAATTTCGCTTTTTTCGCGCGTTCTGTCCAAGACGAGGGGACAAAAATGCGAAGAATTGTCGATCTCCCTTGTCCCATTTTCATCCGCAAAATTTAAAAAACGCCATACCGAGAGACAAAAAATGCTCCGGCCGCACAGCAAGCGGAAGTAGTCCCCCGTTAAAACGAGGTCAACGTCGGCGCCGGCGCTGCTAGTTTCACACAACACGTGCCACGTGTGTCGCATAAATAACGTCGGTTTACATTTTTACGACGCTCCCGAATAAATGCGCTTTATAGGATCCTTTCTATAAGCCGGGTGTCACACATCGTAATTTCGCTTTTTTTCGCGCGTTCTGTCCAAGACGAGGGGACAAAAATGCAAAGAATTGTCGATCTCCCTTATCCCATTTTCATCCGCAAAATTTAAAAAACGCCATACCGAGAGACAAAAAATGCTCCGGCCGCACAGCAAGCGGAAGTAGTCCCCCGTTAAAACGAGGTCAACGTCGGCGCCGGCGCTGCTAGTTTCACACAACACGTGCCACGTGTGTCGCATAAATAACGTCGGTTTACATTTTTACGACGCTCCCGAATAAATGCTACGCAGTCATTTATCCGTCGAGGGTTTTCCGCAGGATTACGTGTGACTCGTAAGTCGTCGCGCTCGATGATCTCCCAAGAGTGCAAAATTGTTTTAGGTATTAGGCTTAAAACATAGACACAACGCTCTGAACTTTTCGAAAAGTTCATGAAAATTTTCAATAAACTGTAGAAATTTCTTTGTTCTAAGATATATGAATTGTAAAACCAATATCATCAAAAATCTAAATATCTGCAAAATACATAACACTATATCAAATGCATTTCAAATCAAATACAATAAATTAAGTTAAAAAAAGAAATAAATAATTTATCAATAATGAAGAATAAAATTAACAATAAAATTTTGAGACTCGGTTAAATATTAAAATGTTCATGTATAAGCCAATTTCAAGAGCCAGTTATAAAAATTTATCCAGTTTTCTGGAGAATAAAATAATTATGATATATTTAACGCAAATGTACTGATTCATACAATTATAACATGATACTGTATTCCAAAAATTCAATATTCGCAAATGATTTGAACCTGTCGTTCAGATCGTTTATGATGTCGTAAATTTCGAGTTTAAATGGTTGGTATTTCGAACGAGTAAACCACCAGTTATTGAAGCGATTCAGAGAGTATAAAAAAAACTAACGGGATTGGCTATTCTTTTTTCTGTAAAATAACGCAGACTGTATACACCGAGTATTTTCGGTTTATTATTTGATTACAGAATAGAATGCGTTTAACCGAAAGGCTGGGTTTACCGATTGCAAAAAATGTGATTTGCACCAAATCTCCAGCAATATATCATTGTCATGAAACACATGCTCACATAACAATACAAATTTTTTTTTTTTTTTTTTTTTTGCGAAACTGATCGGTCGTTATTTATAAAATATCGCGGACAATCGTTTATATTCAATCATCGTCCGGTTATTTACACGTGAAATCACATTTATTCAAACCACAGATAAAGAAAGAGCATATCCTGAATCTTTTTTGCCAATCAACAGTATATGTATAAGAATATATTACAAAAGCGTTTACTTAATTATGCACAACTGCCTTACAGTTATTTAATTTACAGTTATAAAATATCTATTCAGAGAACGTTTCAAATATTTTCTTTTTTTTATAATGTAATTTTTTATTTTTTTATAATGTAATTTTTTATTTGATTTTATAAATATATAATATTAGATTAGTATAATATGATTTAAAATATTATACATCATATATCCATATTATATATTCAATTTTACTTGTTTGTGTATCTGTATTAATATTTAAGATTTAATTAAATATCAATTACTTGTATGTGTGTGTTTAATTACTTTTAAATATATTCGTCACTTACACACATATTCGAACCTATATTGTATTACCAAATTACTTCCTCGTTGCATAATTAATTTGTGGAATACATCATGTGACTTGATAAATCTCGTTAACAAGTAATGTCCCTCCGCTATTTTTACACAAGATTTCCAGTAGACTAAACGCAATAGAGAGGAAAGGCTGCGTGATCGGCGTGGCGGACGTGCGCGTCAAAGCCGGAACTTTACGCGTAGGTGGATTCAAATTAATTTCCCGTCGTGCACCAGGGCACATTCCAGCAGAGCGCGTGGACACGCGAGTCGGGTCGGGTATCAAGCGAGTGCCGGGGCCATTTAGAGCGAATTCCTCGTCAAATTGGATCCCTCGGATTTCATAAACCCGGCTGAAAGGCGCACGAGTTCGACCATTCTTTCTTTCGCTTTTTCATCGAAGAGGGTGGCATCATCCCAACCGACCGCGTCGATTCGAAGGAATAAAAATCCTCCGCCATCGACGATGAAGCGACTGATCGGGCATCGTCCGATTGTGACCATTCAGACGCGAATTTTTCATTGATTCTTGAGAATAGCGTCCAGCCACTGTCCACGTAGATGGCACATGTCCATCTTTCTGTTTCAATCCGGATACCGGAATCCCGTTAGACATAATTCCAGCTAAAAGTCACCGGATGTTTAAAATTCAACGGTGCAATAAAAAAAAAAAAAAAAAAAAAAAAAAATTATTAAATTTGATATCTGCAGAATATGTGCAATATACGAATACACGAATACGCGAATCATTGCGCGGAACGATCCGAATTTGCGAGACAATTTCAACGCGTGTAATAATTACGGTACGATTACGCGACTAGCATAGTGCGCTTAATCGAATTTGTATATAGCTTGATATCGTCGATTTTGTTGCATTACGCGACGATTACATCGTTGTAACATTAACTAATAAATTCGCATAAAGCTTTAATAATTTGAATGAGTGTACCAATCTGCCTGCAGCGCAAGCTTGCCAATACTCATTTTCGTTGCTCGTTTGTTTGCATAAGCCCCACAGTCGATAACTACGTCATTTATGTGGGTCTATGCTAATCTCCGGATTAAAAGGTATAAAGAAGGGCTTCCAGCAAGTATCGATTCTTCGCCGACGCGTGCAAAATTATACGCGACGTTGGACGTTGAGGAAATAAGGTCTGCTTCCGCGAGGAAGAACCTTGGGGAAAGAAAGGATATAACGAGTGACTCTCTGTCGAGAAGGGAGCGGCGATAAAAAAGGATGAGAGAACTGTAAGAAGACGACCGCGATTGCACAAAGGAATTCCGCGGTAATCCATTGACGAAAGTCGTCGTACGCTGTCTGACGAATGATTTTCAGGGGCCGCGCAAAAATTGCGTTCAGTCAGATAGCAGTCGTAATAGATTCGGTCGAACTAGATTTAATTCCCTCTTTCGAGGTTCCTCCCTTTCTCTTTTTGTACGATTTTCTTTCCCACCAATAGTTCGGAAGTTCTGCGTGTGTGTGTGTGTGTGTGTAATTAAAATTTTATTTTATATACATAAAAATCTACTCCTAATATCTCAATTCAAATAATAAAAATTGATAGCAATTACGGTAGTTAGTGATAACGGAACTATATATATTTTGTAGTTGTACAATAATTATATAGAAGTATGTAAAATAATATATAATTTTCTGCAAAGCTCACTTGATAAAATTTATTGGACAATAATTACGATGTTAAACGGTGGCAATAATTAAATAGAGATTAAAGTTAATTTCTGAAAATGGGAGATTTAATTAGCGAGCTAAAGACAACGCGAAATAAAGAAGCAATTCCTCCTTATTGAAGTGCTCGTACGAATATTTAAAATTGCATAAATTCTCTGCAGAATGTACTTGGTAAAATTCATCCAACAACTATTACGACGCAGAGAAAAGTGGGAATAATTAAAATGAGATAAAAAATTTCTGTAACTCGGCAGAGTTTTGCCGGGCGGTGATAAAAAAGCAATCTCTTCGAAAATTAACCGGTCGGTGGCTGACAGAGATTTCCATAGACCTAATCTTTAATTAAACTTATCTAGATTCCAATATCTGGAATATTAAAAGTTTGGCGGAAGTTGCGGTCGGCCGAGTGATGTATGATTAAATATGGAGTTGATCTCGATAGACCGGCGTGGCTGAATTCATTTTCCCTTCGTCGTCTTCATATCGACTGCCTGTCTTCATCGGGTAATTGACAACGACACGGAACACAGAAAGAAAAAGAGTGAGAGAGAGAGAGAAACTGGGGATTGGGACGTAAGAAGGAGCAAAGTTCGCGGTAAAGAGATTTTACGACATTTCGAGAGGACTCCTATTAAAGAACATCCTCGAGTATCATTGGATGCTTGCTTGGTCCTCTCTATCCATCGGTGATTCGGACTTTAACTCTCGTCTCTACGAAGGTACATCCGCGGCACGACCGACCGTTATGTCGATTGCTCTCGACTAAAATTTTATCGAACTATCGGAAGTCATCCGTTTTGTGTTCGCGTAATAATCGTCGCACATATAATCGCAATATAAAAATTGATTAAATCTCAGATTCAAGTAATTTTATATTTTAATTTTAGATCTCATAGGAAAATGCCCTGTTAATTGTAATAAAAGTGATCCTAAAATTAATTGTAATAAAAGTAATATGAATATCAAGCATGTAATGAACTAAATTAATATTTCCTACTGAATAAATATTAATCTCTCATTTTATCAATTTTTAAAAAAGTAGATGTAATAATTTAAATTAAGATTTATTTTTCTTGTTAATTAGTTATTTGTAAAACTCTCAAATTATATTAAAATTTTTTTCTATCTACAACCATTTCATCAAATAAATTATATTAGAGTAATGTACGAAATTTTTCAGAATTCACGAAATTACATGCAATTTTAAAATACGATGATATGAGAAGAGAAAGAGAGAAAGTTGCAATGTCTTCTAAAATCAAAATTTTGAATAAAAATGAATTTTTATTTCGGTGAGAGAGAACGCGAAGTTCCTTCGTATATTGATAACAATTTTTTCAACTAGTGATACGAGAAAGAGGGACAGAAATGAATTATTATTTAATAACGCGACAGGAACGCCGAATATCTCTCGCAAGATGAAACGTTCGACGAGCCAATAGGCCGTAAAAAATCGGGCGACGGCTGAATCGCGTTTCAACCGCGATGCTGCGTCGATTATCGACAACCGGCGATAATAAATCGCCGCCGGGTGCTTTTCCGTCCCGCGGGTTATGCTGTGCGATGCAAGACGCGCCGTATCATCGAGCTCGTATCATCAATTATTTCCTGCCGGACACGCGTTGCCACGCGTTATTATATTCACGCGTCGAGGAGTCGACGAGTGCGATTAAGCGGATCTCGGCCGCGAAATGAGAGAGCGCGAAGAAAGAAGGAACGAGGGGCCGCTGACACGAAACGACGGGAAACGTGAGATAAATCGAGCAAATCGGCGGTGAGAAATTCGCGCGCTTCGTTACTGCCGTATCTTCGCATCCGACCATAGTAGAGTCACTTAATTTGCACAAATAGCCGGCTGTCCTGGAAAAAAACCGCCGTTTAATGAGAGCATCAACGATCGATCGAATCGACCGATTAGTTCCACAAACGTCCCGGGATTCCCGTGGGATTTGTCTGCGTTTCTCGCGGTCGCACCAAACCCGACTTAGGGACGATCACGTTTTAATTGAATCATTCGGAAAATAAGATATAAGAGTCAATTCCATATTATAGATAAATAAAAAGAAAATTCGTACTGATTGCTTGGAATTGTGAAAAATAAACAATATAAATAAATAAATAAAAAAATATATAACACATATAATTTTTTTATATGTTCGATAAACAATTGCACTTATATCTCGTTTGATATATTTGTAATTTATGCAACACCATTATTTTATATAATGCACGCGTTATATATAAAATGATTAGTTGAGAAATAATTATTGTTTTATGTGTATGCATGCGTGTTAATAGTAATTATATTTTAACACAGAAATAGCAGTAAGTAATTACTGCGATGAGCAATATAAAAATGCAAATAATTGATTGACTTGTTTTAAAATTTATTGTTAGCGCTTTACGTGCACTGCATATTTCTAAATAATAAATAATTCTGGTATAATTAAAATCAACCGGGATACACAATAGTTTTAGAAAGCCAATACTTGATCGTGTGTGTAGTTTTCATATTGCATCATAATGCCATTGGTGCCCGCTAATTGTTCACGGTAATTATAGCAATTTGCAAGGCGTCATATTTAATAATGTGTTATTATATTATAGGTTTAACAAATTGACATCGACGAGTGGAACTTTAATTACGTCGCGCTTAAATTTAAAATTAAATCGCGATTAAATTTAGATTGTATATAAATACACTTTAAATTTTCGAAAATAAAAGATACTATATACATTTTAATTTATGATGAATAATTATGTTTGGTATTTTTGTAAATTGTCCGAGAAGAATTTTCAGATATTTACGGATATAATCATATTAATGTTAATTTGTAAACTGCGTTATACACCGTTGCCTGTCTCTAAAATTAAACTAAATATATTTAGCAATGTAATTAATTTTGATTACCGCGGCGATTGCACAAAATGAGTTTAATCTCGTGCGCTTTGCTCTACCGTCGTATAATCGAAGGAGTGTATAGCGTTTCCTGAAATATTGCGACTTAAAGAGATAAGAAAGCTCCGGCGAGTAAATGAAATTTGTCGCGAGCACGGCAGACGCTCGCGCCGGTGCGGAAACTTTAATCGCGGATCATAGGATTCGGCCACGATATTGCCATTCGTCACGAAAGCAACATGAGCAACTGCTCACAGTTCTCTCTCTCTCTCTCTCTCTCTCTCTCTCTCTCTCTTTCTCTTTCCTTCTCTCGCGGTACTATCTTCGGTGCAGTTTCGCGGGGCATAAAGGATGCGACCGTAAATCTCAGCGGGAGCTCATTTCGCTGGCGCAACACAATAGTTCGGCGATGCCGTTGGCCAGAAGTGTGCTCAAAAGGGTACCCGGGAGCACGGCCATTTTATTGTGATACGATTTACGATTGCTCGGACCGGCTGCTGAGCTTTCCGCGTCGCGCGCTACGAATCTTTGGAATTCACTTACGTCGTTTCCGTATATACGAACGTCGATCCGCAAGAGCTCCCTTGTCGCGAAATTCGCGTCTCTTTTTCTTACCTGCAACAAGAAAAATGACAATGTTATGGGTGAGAAAAAATAGAATCATTATGCTAAAAATAAAAAAATTGTTAAAATATTCTAAAAGTTTCTTGTAGGTATTCACATATCATTCATTTGTAATCCGTTAATGTCAAATATGTGTTAATGTATGTACGACACATGATATGTCAGTAATTTTCAAATAATATATAATAAAAAATTTAGAATATAATTATTATAATATTTTACACACATTTTTCGAAATTTACTTTTAGATATATATATTTAAATGAATTTTGAAAGAAAAGTAAAAAGATAATTTCAATTTAAAGTTGATCGAAAAGTTCGTACATAAAAAAAAATTCGGAGAATATTTCTCTGACATATCTTCATATGTATAATATTTTTATCTAATTAGTATTAAATAGTATAAAAATAATATAAGATGGATCAACTTTAGAGTAAATATTTTATATTTTACTTTTTTGCAGAAAATACAGAAATAACTTTGTATACCCCTATTACTATCAGATAATATCATATGTCAGTCACATGCAAATACTACATATATATTGCATATGACTCTCATTTATACTATTAACGAAAATCCTCTTCAATATTCCGCATACATTCAGGATTATACTTCCATTACGAATAAATTATATGAAGCTTTTGGAAAGGCTGTCCAATAATCTGATAAAATAATAATTTTACGAATAATTAAATTGAGTTTGTGCCAAATTAAAAATAATAAATTAATAAAAAGACAACAAAATATATGTAAATACATGTTCCTTTGCAGCTGTAATTATAACGTACGGATATGCATTCCCCAATATATTTGCTGCGAACACGATAAACGCTAATTTTACCGGTTCAAAGATACCAGCTTACGTAACATTTCCAAGAATCTCTTTAATTATACTAACATAAGAACCTTTGGCGAATACTCGCAGTAGTAGCCCATATTTCTCCGCAACTACCATTTCGTACCGTTGCTACGGTCGCCCGTTACAACGCGAGTGTATTTTTTTCTTCACCGATCTCCGCAACGATGGCACGCAAAGAAAAATGTCTACGTAATTATGTGTGCGATACGAGGAAGTCGGAGTGCGAGAGAAATAGGGCAAAGCACAGTTAGAATAGAGTAAAATTTACTGCACATTCCACGGCCAAGTATTCTTTAAAATATTGTACATAATATGATTACGCAGAGTAAGAATAAAGAAAAAAAGAATAAGATTACACAAATGTAGAATAATACGACTAAATATAATGAAACTAAAAGAAAAATAAAAAAATTGTATAGAAAAAAAGATTAAATAAAGAAACCAATATGTGAAGTGTTTTAACATATGAGCGAGTATTAGAAAAATTTAAAAAAGAATATTATATATATATATATGCTGGAATTAATGAAATTAAATCTTCATATTTATACTAAAGTTAAAGAAATTAAATCAACATTTTACACTATACACATAATAGTTATAAAAAGAAAATTAGACAATACTTTAGCCAAAATTCTAGAATCAATTTTCAACTTCGATAGATTTATTATCAACTCTGCACCCGTCGAAATAATTAAACATGAGTATAGAAAGAGATAGTAAGGCGGAGAGAAAGAAAGGGAGAGAGAAACTACGAGAGTTGCAATTAACTCGAAACCTCGCTCACGTTCCTGGCGATTCAGCAGTTAATCACCCAGGAAGTTATTCGGCGTTGAGGACCTATGTCACATTCATTCCCGACCATACCTTCCCGCCCACATACCACTACGCTGACGGACCCTTTCGCCGTCCCTTTCTCGCTCTCTCCTACCCTATCCGTAATGACGCTTCATTAGGACAGCATTCATAAACATCCATATGACGCATAGGCAACATATCGTTATTGATGATGATGATTATTATCGGGCTGCGCGCATGCAAACGGCTAATTACAATACTACTCTTTCAGTGCGCGCTTTCTCTTCTCTCCTCTTTCTATATTTTTCTTCAATTTCTCGGGTTTTTACTTTTCTCAACGCGATTGATTTTTATGATGCCGTAATTTGATAGTTAAATAGCGATATCGATCGGTTTGATAATCTTTGAAAATTGCAAATTCGAAAGGAAAAGAAATAGATTTTTATTTTTTTAAAGGATTTAACAATTTTCACCTCGAGACGTAGAATCATAAATATATATGTGGAAAGTCTATATTTTAACATTTTTATCGATACCAGAGCACAGATGTAATATCGTAGAATGGCGTTAGCTAATAGCGGACGATAGTGTCTGTTTTCATCGTAAGCGAGAGATTTATTGTGACGGGGCCGGCGGCGAGTTATCACCTCGCAACACGAAAGTGCGGATAATCGCACCCGACGCTGATGGAAACCTGTTCGCAGCCTTTACTTGCCCGATGATCAACCGATACACGATGCATCACGAAATCGCGAGGAATCCCGTAATTGCAGGCTTTTTACAGACTTTTCAGCATAATCGAACGCTTTTCGATGTATGAAGATATAATATCATTTATCCCAACATGTAGCAAGAAACTTTAAAAATAAATTTTAAAAGTCTCGTAATATGGATTTACTTATTTACACTATGCTAATATCAGACATTATATAAAGATCTATCTAAAATTAAGCAATCTAGAGAATTAAAAAGAACTTAATTAATAAAATAAAAAATTAATAAATTTTAATTAAAAGAGTGAAATGTGTGTGTGTGTGTGTGTGTGTGTGTGTCTAAAGAAACTAAAAATATGATGTCGTGATTATGCTAATATAATGTTTTATAAAATATCAGAAAAAAATATATATTATATGAGTTTATTATGATATTATCGCTCGACTCATTTTCGAGAAGCGACATTTCGCAAGAGAGCATGGTAGCAGCAAATGCTGCGAATATCTCGAAACTCCTCGAAAGTTTCGATTCTTTCAGGGCGTAAAGTTCGGAATTTGTTTCTTCAAAAAGCGAGACTCTCCTTACGAAAACTCCTCGAAAAACTTCGGTCCTCATTCGCGACTTGTATATTTCATGCCGACACAGGCATGAAGGTATCGCTCACTGCGGCTCGCGTGATCGCGCCGGAACGAGAACGCCGTTTCGTGAGCGCTAATGGATTAAGGCGGAGAACGCAGTTAAACCGAAACCAATTCCTTATCTTTCCATCTTGTAAGTACGGCGCGAATGGAACTATAGATCCTTTGCGAAACATCTCCCGCTCCCGCTCGCGGACTCGCGCATTCCTCTTTTTCCTCTCCCCTTTTTCTTCGCTTTTCTCGTTTGCCACACCGGTGCATTTTCGCGTTCCAACGATTTTATTCTCGGACGAAATTGCAGTTTGCGCTTTCGAAGCTGCGAGGCGCGTCCGCCTCACGTATGATATTACGCCGCAACACGCACCACGTGTTCACGACCATGTATGTCAAATCTACGAGCAGTTAAGCGATCTGATATCGAGAACTCTACGTAGAGATTCTCTTTGAAGGCAAAATGCGGCTGAAAAAAAATGTGCTTCTAATAGCGACGCAAAATTTGCAAAGGAATATATAATAATAATAAATTGCAAAGTATTTCGATGTTTTTTTTTTCTTTGAAATTCTTTATTTTAAATAAAAAGCTTTTACACGACAATCGTGGAACGAGAATAAAAGTCTCGAGGAGTCGTAAGATTGGTTAACGACCGCGGGGATAAGAAATTAGTGATTTGTCGTCGGTTCGACATCTCGGCGAACTTTTTTTCCCGTGCTTTGGTCAAAGCCATTGAATACCGCGCCTTTGATGTCACGGCGACGGCGACGACGACGTCGCGACTATGGCGACGACTACGACGACGACGTAGTTACGCGGATCGATGACGACCAAGACGTTCCGAGTTTAACGACTCACAACGACGAAAGTAATCGCATTATTTCCGCTTCGTTAAAGGCGCACTCTCACGGAGTTGCACGTATCCTCACGTGTACGGGATATAATAAAAACCGCACAATCCGCGTAAAGCGAAAGTCTATATCCGCGAGATGATCGAAAACGACATATGTACTTTTTTTTCTCGAGCTTCCATTTAAAAAAGATAGTATTCTGATATTATGACTTGTTTTTAAAAGCGCGACATTACACAACTGATTGAAATTGATTTCCATTATCTCCTTGTCATTTTCTTACGTTACATAAAACGCAAGTTTCGCAAGCAATGTGTTCATGCAACCGTGATTGATACATATTACGCAACAGTCAGTGACGAACAGGTTCGTGATTCTCATGGATTTTCTCCAAGCGTCTCAACGCAAGAAAGTTAATGCACCTTACCGTGATCCATTTTCGTCAAGATTTTGAACTACATATGCATCTGATCTACATATTAAACAGGAGAGTAATATGAAAAATGGGCTCTTGACTTAACTGGATATGACGCATATATATTCGTCTTGTAATATTCCTACGATTTACTGGATACGACATTTGTTATTTCTCCTGGGTATTACGAGTGAAGTTTGTGGTTACATTTTGAGATATTTTTATACGAATATATACTTGGAAAATGTAGACCAAATAAATCTGCACGCCATAGATAGAGACGAGATAAATAATCCAAAGAGTAAGTGTGAAAATAATCTAGTCAAAGAATAAATATCTCTATTTTTGAAAATTTTTTTACGTTCAATTAAATTTTATATTATTATCTGATGAGAATTATTTTGTAACGATCTTCTCGCTGATACAAAAGTACATTTCATATATATTAATAAAAAATAATCAACTACTCCAAAGATGAGAAAATTCAAATAAATAAGAAAACATTTTTCTAAATAATGTTTTAAACGTGAAAAATATTAATGAGTCAATAAAAGAAAGCGTGTCATTACAAACATATTTAAAAAAAATAAAAGATAATTTTATTCGCTTGAAAAATATTATTATCGTTTACGTTAAGAATCTAGCGTACAATAAAGAGCACAGACTTCCATTTAAATTCAGACACATATATTGCCGCGCAACGCGCTTTCCATTTGAATTCAGACGATCAAGACAATTCCCCTATTGTGATTTAAAGGGCGCCGCAACTTTCGAATCGCGGCCGTTTTCCCAAACGACGTGACGCATACACATTCACGACAAGAAGGAGCCACTTTGAAAAACAAATTCGCGCAGGCTCATCCGCTTGCAAATTCGCGTCTTTATCGCGGGATATTGCACGACATACATACACATACACATAGATACGGCAACCTGGTGCGCAACTCCGGCGGCTGCGTCAGTCACTTTGTTATCGTATCGTAACGCTATGCGAAGCCACCCCCGACGTAGCGAGCGCGCCGAGTAATATAGCGACGACGCAGCGACAACGACTTCCTGCATGCTCGCTGAGATTGAGTCACTTAGATGCCGCGTGTACGTCATGAAAATTCAATAGACAACGTCCCCTTGCATATGTCCGCGCGCGGAGATACCGTTGGAGAAGGGAGGATGAAGGAAGAAGAAGAGACGAGAGAGAACGAAAGAGAGAGAGAGAGAGAAATGAAGAGGGCAGAGAAAGAGAGAGAGAGAGGTTGGCCGGAGATGCAATAACGGCGCCATGGGACGCTTATCCAAGGGATCTTTGTGCGTCGTGCGCGGCTCGCCCTTTGTACCTCCGCGCCCCTTATCGCGATCGTCGACCTCTTGGCCGCCGCTTTCCAAAGCTACCCCCAAAAGCAGTTCCTACGCTCCCCTGAGATCGCAGTCGAAAAGACGCATCGAGTGATCACGTATAGCGATTCATCGTCGCAGCAAGCAAGCTGCTACGCGACCCCTAATTTCTTGGGGTGAAACGAAGCACAATGTAATCGCTCTAACGGATTCTCTCTACTTCCTTCGTAGAAAGTTGCTTGAGTTATTTAAATCTAAAAACAAGTTGTTTAAAAATCATGCTAATATAATATTAATAAAAAATTAATAATTTATTAAGTTATATAAATATCTATTTTTTCTTAAATGTGATGTCCGATTTATAGATGTTTGATTTTGACGTTTATGTATAGCAAGAAAATCTTGCATCGACTAATTCCCAATTAATTTTTAATTAATTTTCCAAATTATAGCTTTTTTATATTTTTCATATAATCATAAAGAGAAGAAAAGAATCTTCACTGCATTTCTGTTCATCTTAACTACATTGTGTGTACAGACAAAAAAGTATTCTAAAATAAATACAACGAATGCAATGCTGAACACACAATGTATCATGCTGCATTATGCATGTATTCCAAAGTGAAATACTGTTAACAAAGACGGGAAGTGCAACCGTTTGCTGCCACAAATATTCCCGTAATAAAAATAGATGGAGCGCGTGAAATGTGTGAATGTGTATATATAGTATTGGATGATTGCATAAGTTCGTGCCCGATTTTCATAGATGGCATTAAGTTACTGCATGGCGGAGTTCTATTGTTTTCGTGTGGTAATTGTTGCTTACACCGAATAGATGACGTTGTCTTATGTCAATTTAGCGTCAGACATTATTCAGATAAGTCCATTTGTGCATAAGAGAAATCATTAAAAATGGAGAACCACAAGGTGCATTTGCGGCATGTAATGTTATATAAATTTCGGAAAGGCGTGAGTGTTGGGATTGCACAAAAAAATATTCAAACCGTTTATTTAGACCGCGCTCCTGCTCTCCGAACAGTCAAAAAGTGGTTTGGCAGATTTCGAAATGGTGATTTCAACATGGAGGATCAAACCCGCTCTGGACGGCCTTCTGGCATTGATGATAACATTGTGCATGCCTTAGTGGAAAGAAACCCAAGGATTACAACTGAGGATATTGCTAAGAGGCTGAACATCGATAATTAAACCGCTTTTCGTCATTTAAAAAAGCTTGGATACGTTTCCAAGCTTGATACATGGGTGCCGCATCTCCTGACTGAAAGGAATAAGCTAAACCGTATGACTGTGGCTCTTTCTCTTCTCGAGCGTAACAAAAAAGAGCCTTTTTTAGATCGAATGGTAACAGGCGATGAAAAGTGGATTCTCTACAAAAACGTACAGCAAAAGAGGACATGGAAAACAGCAGCTGAAGGAGCAGAACCCGTAGCAAAGGCTGGCTTGCATCCGATGAAGGTGTTGCTGTGTGTTTGGTGGGAACGCAAGGGAATTATTTACTTTGAGCTGCTCCGACGCGGCGAAACAATCACGGCGGACAAGTACTGTGAGCAACTAACTAGACTCGCTGCAGCTATTCGAGAAAAACGTCCGATTTTGGCCAATCGAAAAGGCGTCATCTTCCACCACGACAATGCTAGGCCACACGTCGCTCAACAGACGCTGCGAAAACTGCAGGAGTTGCAAGGGGAAATTCTGCAGCACCCGCAGCAACCGATATTCTCCAGATATTGCGCCTTCAGATTTTTATCTGTTCCGGTCTTTGCAGAATAGTTTAAATGGCAAGAATCTCAATTCCGAGGAAGCTGTCGAAAACCACCTTACAAACTTTTTTCAAGAAAAAACAAGTTCTTTCTTCAAAAATGGAATCGACAAGCTTATAGATCGTTGGAAAACCATTGTAGAAAAGAATGGAGACTATATAATTGATTAATAAAAGTGTTATCTCTAAAATATAATCTATTGAAGTTTATATTTAAATCGGGCACGAACTTATGCAATCACCTGATATAAAAGTATATAAATCTTGCTCGATATTTTTCTTGATATAAAAATTTTTATCTTATTGCAAGACATCCTGCATAACTATCCGGGAACTTAGAGAAAAATTTCTCTAAAAATGGAAGAAAAGTTCTTTAAGAAATCTATGGAAATACTCGGAATCGTACTCCATGCTGAGAAAGCAAAAGTTTCCGTTAACACTTTTAATACATCAACGGGGATGAAGCATTTAAAAATCCGAGATAAAAACACCGCGAGTCGGACGAGCGCTTTATTTTATCTCGAATTACTGTTTCGAGTTGAGCAGACCGCGGAGAAGAGACAATTAAAACTTTAAACTGAAATAGCACCACCGTCACCGTCACTTGGACAAACTGAATTCTTCGGATGGTGGAAAGCTTTCTTTAGTTGGAGCAACAACTCGCTCAAAGAAAACTTTTCGCGATGATTTAAAACGTTTCATCGATGTACTTTTAAAAGTACTTATGTATTACGATCTACATATCGAGATCATCATTATCTCAAAAACTTATATAATAAGAATATGTTTAAATTGAGAGAAATAATTACATTGACGATTAAATTATCAAATTCAACTCAAAAACTAAAAATAATTCTTTTTAAACTAGAGCATTTTTTGTTTAAATCAATGATTAATATTTCATTTAAATTGTATATTAAATGTTTTAAAAATTTATTTTATTTGTTTTTAGTAATAGAAGATCAGCCTGTCACTCAAGAAGTAAATGAGAATGGAGATATTGAAAATTCTGTAAATCATGAACCAGGTAGATAAATATCGAATCTCTTG
Organism: Formica exsecta; assembly: GCF_003651465.1. Classification (NCBI taxonomy): domain Eukaryota; kingdom Metazoa; phylum Arthropoda; class Insecta; order Hymenoptera; family Formicidae; genus Formica; species Formica exsecta. Next base: position 3,103,810 of record NW_021848556.1, read on the forward strand.
ATTTGAATCTTTACACATTTATTTATAATATATATGTAAATAATCTTTTTAATAGACGAAGAAGAGACTGAT
>NW_021848556.1:3116354-3158205 GCF_003651465.1 Formica exsecta
AGCTTAATTAATAAAATAAAAAATTAATAAATTTTAATATAAATATTAAAACCAAAAGTTAAGAATTAATTATATTAAGAATAAATTATTACTATTCATTTCAAAATTTATTAAAAGAGTGAAATGTGTGTGTGTGTGTGTGTGTGTGTGTGTCTAAAGAAACTAAAAATATGATGTCGTGATTATGCTAATATAATGTTTTATAAAATATCAGAAAAAAATATATATTATATGAGTTTATTATGATATTATCGCTCGACTCATTTTCGAGAAGCGACATTTCGCAAGAGAGCATGGTAGCAGCAAATGCTGCGAATATCTCGAAACTCCTCGAAAGTTTCGATTCTTTCAGGGCGTAAAGTTCGGAATTTGTTTCTTCAAAAAGCGAGACTCTCCTTACGAAAACTCCTCGAAAAACTTCGGTCCTCATTCGCGACTTGTATATTTCATGCCGACACAGGCATGAAGGTATCGCTCACTGCGGCTCGCGTGATCGCGCCGGAACGAGAACGCCGTTTCGTGAGCGCTAATGGATTAAGGCGGAGAACGCAGTTAAACCGAAACCAATTCCTTATCTTTCCATCTTGTAAGTACGGCGCGAATGGAACTATAGATCCTTTGCGAAACATCTCCCGCTCCCGCTCGCGGACTCGCGCATTCCTCTTTTTCCTCTCCCCTTTTTCTTCGCTTTTCTCGTTTGCCACACCGGTGCATTTTCGCGTTCCAACGATTTTATTCTCGGACGAAATTGCAGTTTGCGCTTTCGAAGCTGCGAGGCGCGTCCGCCTCACGTATGATATTACGCCGCAACACGCACCACGTGTTCACGACCATGTATGTCAAATCTACGAGCAGTTAAGCGATCTGATATCGAGAATTCTACGTAGAGATTCTCTTTGAAGGCAAAATGCGGCTGAAAAAAAATGTGCTTCTAATAGCGACGCAAAATTTGCAAAGGAATATATAATAATAATAAATTGCAAAGTATTTCGATGTTTTTTTTTTCTTTGAAATTCTTTATTTTAAATAAAAAGCTTTTACACGACAATCGTGGAACGAGAATAAAAGTCTCGAGGAGTCGTAAGATTGGTTAACGACCGCGGGGATAAGAAATTAGTGATTTGTCGTCGGTTCGACATCTCGGCGAACTTTTTTTCCCGTGCTTTGGTCGAAACCATTGAATACCGCGCCTTTGATGTCACGGCGACGGCGACGACGACGTCGCGACTATGGCGACGACTACGACGACGACGTAGTTACGCGGATCGATGACGACCAAGACGTTCCGAGTTTAACGACTCACAACGACGAAAGTAATCGCATTATTTCCGCTTCGTTAAAGGCGCACTCTCACGGAGTTGCACGTATCCTCACGTGTACGGGATATAATAAAAACCGCACAATCCGCGTAAAGCGAAAGTCTATATCCGCGAGATGATCGAAAACGACATATGTACTTTTTTTCTCGAGCTTCCATTTAAAAAAGATAGTATTCTGATATTATGACTTGTTTTTAAAAGCGCGACATTACACAACTGATTGAAATTGATTTCCATTATCTCCTTGTCATTTTCTTACGTTACATAAAACGCAAGTTTCGCAAGCAATGTGTTCATGCAACCGTGATTGATACATATTACGCAACAGTCAGTGACGAACAGGTTCGTGATTCTCATGGATTTTCTCCAAGCGTCTCAACGCAAGAAAGTTAATGCACCTTACCGTGATCCATTTTCGTCAAGATTTTGAACTACATATGCATCTGATCTACATATTAAACAGGAGAGTAATATGAAAAATGGGCTCTTGACTTAACTGGATATGACGCATATATATTCGTCTTGTAATATTCCTACGATTTACTGGATACGACATTTGTTATTTCTCCTGGGTATTACGAGTGAAGTTTGTGGTTACATTTTGAGATATTTTTATACGAATATATACTTGGAAAATGTAGACCAAATAAATCTGCACGCCATAGATAGAGACGAGATAAATAATCCAAAGAGTAAGTGTGAAAATAATCTAGTCAAAGAATAAATATCTCTATTTTTGAAAATTTTTTTACGTTCAATTAAATTTTATATTATTATCTGATGAGAATTATTTTGTAACGATCTTCTCGCTGATACAAAAGTACATTTCATATATATTAATAAAAAATAATCAACTACTCCAAAGATGAGAAAATTCAAATAAATAAGAAAACATTTTTCTAAATAATGTTTTAAACGTGAAAAATATTAATGAGTCAATAAAAGAAAGTGTGTCATTACAAACATATTTTAAAAGAATAAAAGATAATTTTATTCGCTTGAAAAATATTATTATCGTTTACGTTAAGAATCTAGCGTACAATAAAGAGCACAGACTTCCATTTAAATTCAGACACATATATTGCCGCGCAACGCGCTTTCCATTTGAATTCAGACGATCAAGACAATTCCCCTATTGTGATTTAAAGGGCGCCGCAACTTTCGAATCGCGGCCGTTTTCCCAAACGACGTGACGCATACACATTCACGACAAGAAGGAGCCACTTTGAAAAACAAATTCGCGCAGGCTCATCCGCTTGCAAATTCGCGTCTTTATCGCGGGATATTGCACGACATACATACACATACACATAGATACGGCAACCTGGTGCGCAACTCCGGCGGCTGCGTCAGTCACTTTGTTATCGTATCGTAACGCTATGCGAAGCCACCCCCGACGTAGCGAGCGCGCCGAGTAATATAGCGACGACGCAGCGACAACGACTTCCTGCATGCTCGCTGAGATTGAGTCACTTAGATGCCGCGTGTACGTCATGAAAATTCAATAGACAACGTCCCCTTGCATATGTCCGCGCGCGGAGATACCGTTGGAGAAGGGAGGATGAAGGAAGAAGAAGAGACGAGAGAGAACGAAAGAGAGAGAGAGAGAGAAATGAAGAGGGCAGAGAAAGAGAGAGAGAGAGGTTGGCCGGAGATGCAATAACGGCGCCATGGGACGCTTATCCAAGGGATCTTTGTGCGTCGTGCGCGGCTCGCCCTTTGTACCTCCGCGCCCCTTATCGCGATCGTCGACCTCTTGGCCGCCGCTTTCCAAAGCTACCCCCAAAAGCAGTTCCTACGCTCCCCTGAGATCGCAGTCGAAAAGACGCATCGAGTGATCACGTATAGCGATTCATCGTCGCAGCAAGCAAGCTGCTACGCGACCCCTAATTTCTTGGGGTGAAACGAAGCACAATGTAATCGCTCTAACGGATTCTCTCTACTTCCTTCGTAGAAAGTTGCTTGAGTTATTTAAATCTAAAAACAAGTTGTTTAAAAATCATGCTAATATAATATTAATAAAAAATTAATAATTTATTAAGTTATATAAATATCTATTTTTTCTTAAATGTGATGTCCGATTTATAGATGTTTGATTTTGACGTTTATGATCCAAAGAGTAAGTGTGAAAATAATCTAGTCAAAGAATAAATATCTCTATTTTTGAAAATTTTTTTACGTTCAATTAAATTTTATATTATTATCTGATGAGAATTATTTTGTAACGATCTTCTCGCTGATACAAAAGTACATTTCATATATATTAATAAAAAATAATCAACTACTCCAAAGATGAGAAAATTCAAATAAATAAGAAAACATTTTTCTAAATAATGTTTTAAACGTGAAAAATATTAATGAGTCAATAAAAGAAAGTGTGTCATTACAAACATATTTTAAAAGAATAAAAGATAATTTTATTCGCTTGAAAAATATTATTATCGTTTACGTTAAGAATCTAGCGTACAATAAAGAGCACAGACTTCCATTTAAATTCAGACACATATATTGCCGCGCAACGCGCTTTCCATTTGAATTCAGACGATCAAGACAATTCCCCTATTGTGATTTAAAGGGCGCCGCAACTTTCGAATCGCGGCCGTTTTCCCAAACGACGTGACGCATACACATTCACGACAAGAAGGAGCCACTTTGAAAAACAAATTCGCGCAGGCTCATCCGCTTGCAAATTCGCGTCTTTATCGCGGGATATTGCACGACATACATACACATACACATAGATACGGCAACCTGGTGCGCAACTCCGGCGGCTGCGTCAGTCACTTTGTTATCGTATCGTAACGCTATGCGAAGCCACCCCCGACGTAGCGAGCGCGCCGAGTAATATAGCGACGACGCAGCGACAACGACTTCCTGCATGCTCGCTGAGATTGAGTCACTTAGATGCCGCGTGTACGTCATGAAAATTCAATAGACAACGTCCCCTTGCATATGTCCGCGCGCGGAGATACCGTTGGAGAAGGGAGGATGAAGGAAGAAGAAGAGACGAGAGAGAACGAAAGAGAGAGAGAGAGAGAAATGAAGAGGGCAGAGAAAGAGAGAGAGAGAGGTTGGCCGGAGATGCAATAACGGCGCCATGGGACGCTTATCCAAGGGATCTTTGTGCGTCGTGCGCGGCTCGCCCTTTGTACCTCCGCGCCCCTTATCGCGATCGTCGACCTCTTGGCCGCCGCTTTCCAAAGCTACCCCCAAAAGCAGTTCCTACGCTCCCCTGAGATCGCAGTCGAAAAGACGCATCGAGTGATCACGTATAGCGATTCATCGTCGCAGCAAGCAAGCTGCTACGCGACCCCTAATTTCTTGGGGTGAAACGAAGCACAATGTAATCGCTCTAACGGATTCTCTCTACTTCCTTCGTAGAAAGTTGCTTGAGTTATTTAAATCTAAAAACAAGTTGTTTAAAAATCATGCTAATATAATATTAAAAAAAAAATTAATAATTTATTAAGTTATATGAATATCTATTTTTTCTTAAATGTGATGTCCGATTTATAGATGTTTGATTTTGACGTTTATGTATAGCAAGAAAATCTTGCATCAATTAATTCCCAATTAATTTTTAATTAATTTTCCAAATTATAGCTTTTTTATATTTTTCATATAATCATAAAGAGAAGAAAAGAATCTTCACTGCATTTCTGTTCATCTTAACTACATTGTGTGTACAGACAAAAAAGTATTCTAAAATAAATACAACGAATGCAATGCTGAACACACAATGTATCATGCTGCATTATGCATGTATTCCAAAGTGAAATACTGTTAACAAAGACGGGAAGTGCAACCGTTTGCTGCCACAAATATTCCCGTAATAAAAATAGATGGAGCGCGTGAAATGTGTGAATGTGTATATATAGTATATATGTTTGTAGGCACAACTTGGTTGCCGCACAACTGTATCTTGCACGAGTCACGAAGATCATAAAGCGACGCTCGTTTCGCCTTATCCTTATCGGCAGTAGTGGTCGCGAAATTGAATAAACGAAAAGGGAGAAAAAAAATAGGAGAAGGAAAAACTGCGCTCAGGTGTTGGATGCGTCGTGCATTCGCTCGTGGTACTCTAGATCACTCCTGGTGCAATGTGTATTACTCTTATCCGACGTATCTCCATCGATGACATACGCGTGTGCGCGCGTGCATTCGACGAGCATACGCGCTTATCTATCCATATCCTCTGATTGGTTCTATCGGTTACGCGCGATGGCAGAATTTTGCGTTCGGTGCTCGAACGTGTGAGAGAAAGAGAAAAAAGAGAGAGAGAGAGAGAGAGTTCTTTGATCTTTCGCGAATCAAATCCGGTTACGTGCTCGCATCCAGATCTTCATCCCTCTCGCTCTCTTTCATCCATGATGTGTCATCCGGACGTCCCCTTTCAGCTTGATTCTCAGCGTGTGCACCTTGTCGGTAACGACATTAATTTTCCCCCCGCAGGCTTTTTCTACGCAAAAAGCGTGTCTCTCGTAGCGAGACAACTTTATTTATTCATTCGGCGAATCAGACACGCGTGGCGTGCGTCGCTGAAAATCGCACCCCGTGCCAAAGGGATGATTCGCCATGGCTCTCGCGATCCATAGGGACCTCGTATTTTGCGTTAAACTCCGTTTGTATATAGCACCGTGCTTAAAGATAAGATTGATTTAGATAGATGAAGGGGAGACTCGAGAATCGCTGTGTCGTTCAAGCAGGCGTGACGGAAAGGGCTTCCAGTTTTTGATGGGACACCGTAACGAGACACTATAAAGAATATCGTATCGGGGCGAATTTAAATCAGTCAACGCGCATAAAGAGCTTGTTCTCTTTACAAGATTTTCTTTTATATGAATGTAATATATATATTTTGCTCTCTCGCATGGCACTCTCTATTGATCTGACGATATTCAAGCTAGAAGAAATTTTATTTGCACCGTGTATAATTTGTGCAAAAAAATAATTTATAATTTAAGAGAAAATTACCGAGTTATATTTAAATAAATTCTTACAGAACTCATTTTTTTTATATCTTATAGTCCTTATATTTTTATTTATCAGAGCTGTTGTAATATGTAGGATTTCGCAATAATATCATAAAATCCATATGTAAAGTGACGAGTAAAAGTGGAGAAGGTGAGATCGCGGATTATCGCAGAAAAGTGAAATGAGGAAGACGTTTTCACCTAATTATCACTTAATAATGTTTTGCAACACTTAAATACCGAACATAATATACAGTCGTACACAAGTTTATTCATGAGACTCTCATACTATTATAAATTAAAGGCATTAAATTTCCACCTGACAAATGCGCGCCGAGTTTAATTAACGAGCACGTCATAAAATTCATGAAATCACGTTCATTAAGCGAGACATAGGAATCGTTCACGGCATAACATAAATATTCATTACGATTATTTTACCAATGTGCGTGCGCATTTTCGCGTGTACCGCAAATAGTAATACGTGATTAACAATTTTGAAATTACGTTGATGTATCTAGCAGAGCGCAGCGCGCGCGCGAGCACGAGCGCGCGCCTCTCGTGAATTTATGGCCGTCATTGATTTAATTACAGTCTGGTTAACCTCATTCAACTAATCATGAGGTTATGTCGTACCGCGCTGCATCGAATGCGGTATCCAAATCGGTGCGCCTTGCGCGTATACTTAACTTGCCATAAACCGCTACAGTGATTAGCAATTATTATCAATCGAATCAATATTTATAATGCAATATGTCTTCGAGACAAATAAACTGTTAATTCCTATAATCTAATAATATGTTTCCAACGATAAACATCCCTTTCACCTTTATATTTTTTATTATATATTACAATTAATTTTTTTTTAAATGTTTTCTTCAGCTTAGATATACTTAATTATTTTTTATTTTTCGGTATTAAATATCTTGGTAAAAACACGAAATATTAAAATTTTAATATAAAAAATCTATCTGAAATAATTTATATATAATATCTATTACCTAATATATTTATTTTTATATAAAATGTTATTAAAATAGTTTTCTCAAAGCCATTCCGTTTTTAATCTATTATAATTTTAAAAACTATATATAATAAACATGATGGAAAGGTAGATAGCCACTTAATCAGAGTTTGCATGTGACCAGAGCTAGTGATTAACCTAAAGACCTAGTATGTATAATTATTAATTAATGTCATTTCAGAAGAAAGTTTAATGTCCTATACATATAATTAACAAAGATTACAGTTTTAAAGAAAAAGAATAAAATAGAAAATAATTCTAAAAATATATATAAAAAGATCTGCTAACTTTTCGTAACAAAAGTCTCTAGATTCAATTGCAAATATCTTTGTTAAAACGTTTTAATTTCAGACAATAGATCAAATTGGCGCGCTTGTATACAATGTTGACAGTTGAGAGAAGAACGGAAGTTATTGTGTGTCGGCGGAACGGTTGTGACAAAATATCCGCACTGGCATTTTCGTTACTTTGCGATTCACCTAACCAGCGATGGTTTAGTCTACGTCCATAATTGTGGTCGGTGTCGCGATACACTGAATTACGTTATATCCGTGTATCTTGCGTGCCATCCGTTTCATCCGGTAAAAGGTTTCAGCATTTGGTTATTCGACACGTACGTATCTCGCCGTTCCACTTTCAGTTCGTTCCCTCCAAAATTTGTTTACAAATGCGTCCAAATTCATCCGGTTCGTTATTCGCATCGTGAATAATTCGTTGGAATGGATTCAAGAAAAAACAACAACGTGATAAACGCACGCTGCATATGATCGATATAGTGCAGCTAAATTGCAATGCGATTTATAAAATCCATTTCGCTAGGATAAAATTTTCATGTGTAAAATTTGTCTTTAAGTAATTTTTTCGCATTATATATAAATCATGCTGTACGATAAATTTGCATAACAAAATGCAATAATCATATTTCGCAAAATATAGAGTATAACTTAATATATTTATAGAGCAAGAGAATATAGAAAGGGATGGATACACATGCGTACATATATATATAAATGCATACATACATACAAATATGTATATATGTATGTATATAATTCTCTTTATATATTTATAAGAGTTATATCTTCTATCGCTAAGCAAGTAATCGCGAAATTCGACACTAGTCATTGTTACACGATCGTTATCTGACGTTCGTTGTACATCGTTGGAGATAATAAAAAAATCGTGTATAACGAGGACATTTTTCGCGACTCCCCAAATGACGAAGGATGCGCCTTCCGGCGGTGCTACTTATCGGAAGATCTACGATTCGAAAGGGACTATTTACGGTTCATAGGGTAACTCGTCGACCTTTCCTCCCTCCGTCGGGCTTTTTCGCTGCCCCTGCCGATGCCCTTTCTTCGCCGTAAGAACAACGGCGAACCATAAATCACGCTTGTGGGAAGTTTTCAGACCGTTTCCGGATATCATGCCGGATGGCTAGGATTTTTATGCTAACGGCGCGGACCGATATCGCGTCCTGTATTATATGTCGGCGGTGTCGTTCGTTGCCGCGATCCGTTCGTTTCGTTGGAACAATGTCGAAGGGTCGAGAGTCAGTACCCATGGGACGATGGGAGTATACTTCGATATCCGGTATTCGCGAAGGAGGGGCGCGTTTGGCGGGCCTTGAATTATTGCGAATAGCATGACGCAACTTCTGCATAATATCTTGGCTCGTTTCATAATCGGATTATGTGTTTTCAATGGTTGTTTCTCTTTGATATTGATATAATCGTTATATACTGAGAGAAAAAATATAAAATTCGCATTCGATTGCAGCTGAGATATGTAATATTATATACAATTATTTGCTACATATATTTAATGTCACTCTTTCATAATAAAATAAATAAATTTTGTATATTTTTGCTAATTAATATCTTATCTCTTTTCAACTAATATTTGCTATTTAGCGATAATTGAATATAATTTGTAAGAAAATTTCTTATGTCTATATACGCACACTCAGACACAATTTATGATACGAGCGTGTTCCCTCAAAATCATGCTAATTTAAGAGAAATTAGCTTTGAAAAAATTTCGCCGCGGGGTGCGAAATATCCCAGTTGACGAATGGGATTCCGCCAAACCAACCCTGCTGTCGCACAACGAGCGGCTTCGCGAGAGGGAAGGGCGCGATCCGGTTGACGAAGGGGCACGGAGAAATATCTGCGATCAAATCCCGGCTGCTCCAGCTTGACGGACCTTATTTGCGTCGTTTTTTCGAGGGACGATCAGAGCCGACACCCCGCGAGAATCTCCCAACTGCACGACCCCCTCCCATACAGGAGACCGCCCTCCGTCAGGCTCATCCCCTAACCGAGCTAATAAGCAACCCCAAAGAGACGTCGAGCGGCAACTGTGATATATGTATATATATATATGTATATATATATATATATGCATGTATCCATCTAGAGATGCCGGAGGGCAATTTGCATTCATATTTGGGATGGTAATTAGGGAAAAGGTCATAATAATCGCGATACTTGGACGCCCTGGCTACCCTAACAGATCGACTCTGCAGCCGAGCTTTGACTTCAATAATAATACTGCGAGCAAGGATTGCGAGCACTGCCAACCCTTCGTAACGTTTGCCGCTACCCTTCCTTTGGGCGATCTGTTATTTTGAACTTTCGACAACCGCACTCGGATCGTTTCTCTTTGTCACGAGAATGACTTCGGTCACACTGGATGAAAGCTTCGATGTAAAATGTAATGGCAATAAAAGGTGTTCGATAAAAGGAGAAAATTGAATTTTCTCTCTTTTCTAACAAATTAAAAGTTTTTTCTTTTTTTCAACAACTTGTCAAAAAAATTTTATTTCTGTAAAAAAAAAAAAATGCTTTGCCTCCTTTTTTTCAATTTCTCTTTTTGTGCTCTCTCGCAAAAAATTCTTTTCAAAAATAAATTCTATGCATTAAATATTTTTTTATACTTTAAAATTAAACGTGAAATATTTTTCGTCGATTTTGAAAAGCTCGCATTTTTTTTTTTTTTTTTTAATTATTTCTCTGATCGGCAAATGAATGTTAGAAATTACAATGACTGTAAAACTATGCTAATGACGCGACGTCATGACGAGATATATTCGTCGCATTTCGGGACACATTCGCGTCAGGTGTGCAAACAGAATACTGTCCGACACGTTTACATCTAAATCCGAAAAAACCAACCTCACCGAGCGAAAAATGTTGCTACGAGCCATGCGAAACGAATGTAAACCAGGATGTACAACGCGCTCGCTACACGACTCCATACCATCGAGTTCCAGTAGATTCCGGTAGGTAAATAATTATACACGCAATGTTTCTGTAAAACAATCGTTGGAAAGCTCGAACAGCAGATACAATGGCATCAAATGATTTTCAACTGACACGTTAACATATACTATTGATTACACACGGCATTTCTGTAGCATAAATTATTATGCATAATAATTGTCAAACATTGATGATCGACAATGTATGTAACGAATGATGTAAATTTGTCTCGCTTTTAATCTCGTTAAATATTCCTCATTAATATAATAATACATTAATAATTGAGATACAATGATAAATAAAAATGATAAATAAAAATAAAAAATTTAAAAAGCAAGAATAAACAGAAAATATTAATAAAGTTAAAATATTAATAAAAAAAAATAAAAGAGGTATGAATTGAGTGCAAATATTTCATACATATATTATGATATTCTGTTTTCTAATTTTGCATATGAATTTATGAACTTATGCATTTTTTCTTCAACATCCACTCAAGAGTATTTCCTTACGTTTAGTAAGTCTGATCCAAAACGTGCTTCCGTTGAAAAATAGGACATCCTTTTTTTCTTACCTGCAACAAGAAAAATAAAATTATTATGTCATGATCAAAAGAAAATAGATTATGTTGAAACGTGTTATAAATAATAAATTGAATGTAATATTTTTTATTAAAATATAATAAAGAATTAATTTCTAGCTCAACTCGCGCTGCTTGTGTAAAAATACGATTATTTGAAGCTAATAACAATTTTGCTTTTTGGTAGAAAAAAAAAACCCGATATTTGTTTGAAGCAAATATTATCAATATTGTCAATAGCGGAAAACACGTTCACGCCCCGTGGCATACGGACGTCAGAAGCGATTGTAGGAAGCTGATGCTACGGGTGAAAGTCAAATAGAAACCCCGCTGCGTTGAAATACGTCGGAACGTCCCTTGGTACGCTAATGGAAAGAGCCACGTCGCGCTTGTGTATATAGGGTGTATCGAAAGAGCTATGCGAACGACTAAAATGAAAACACTAGTGAACATCTATTATTAAAATATGCTTTCGCAACGTATGCCGCGTCTAAATAAAGGAGCGAGCCGTTTCTTTTTCGGGAAAATAGTTGCACGCGATCAACTCCTCGTGATAAAACAGATTTCAATTTATGGCGGTAAAAGCGCGTGCCGCTGATAGATTCATAGTCACGAAAATATACTACGTACTCCCTGTTACAAACCAAATTGTATCAATATCTAAAAAGATTTCAAGGTGAAAGAATTTAAAGAATTGCCCTTGACGTTTCATTTGTTTAGAAAATTAATAGTCACGCTCGCTTTCAAATGATAATTTCACTTCATAATGACGCTAAAAATTCTTGTTTAATCTGTTAATTAACGACTATTCCTCCGTTCTTTCGAAACTTTGATTTAATTTACATTTAATTTCTCTGTCTAGAAACTTGTTTAAAGAAAACATTATATATCTCAAAATCCATTATAATTAATGTTTACAATCATAAATATGTTTATTATATTCAATTAATGAGTCACAAAAAGGTTTATGATAATCATAATCATAATAAATTGTTGTATGTAATATAAGAAGAAGATGGTAGCTTTATATTTTAACATACTTATATATATATATATATATATATATATATATATATAACGTCTCTATACTGGCGCGAACCCTCACACGAGCGATTGCGGTCGGTTCACGAAGGGCAGACGGGGATGTCTTTGGGGGACGGACTCTTTACGACATTATGTATCACTTAAATACCCTCCCGCCGACAAATAGCCTGACTCATGGGATTTTATTAGGCTACCGTGAGCGCATTCTATCGCGAGATAATGGCGGGCGCCGGCTGAGCGTGACGCTCGGTTACGACCTTACGAGCACGTATAGCATTTGCAAGAGCGAGACATGTGTATTCGTGGAAGTAGATGTGCTTATGTTGACCATTAGAGGGAGGAGGTAAAAGACGAATTAAACGGGATGTCCCTTTTTCGTTAATCAGCCACGATTTATGAATGTCAGCATATTCCGGCCAGTAGTCGCAGTGAATGACAAAGGAATGTACTAATAAAACTTTACCATTGTTACGTACATATATTAGATTGCATCGATACTGATTAGCTCCATCAATAGCGATGACTTACTGGGAGAAAGTTTTTTTTTCTATTTATATTATTGTTGTTTTAATGTATAATTTAGAAATTTAAATTTAAGAAAGTTGTATATAAATGTTTTTAATCATAGACCGGTATTCGTAGCCCGTTCTTATTTTTAAGATCGTCTTAAGTAAGATCTGAAAATGTTATACGACCATTTTTTCATTGACTGAATGGAATCTTAAAACGACCTGTGACCATATTTAAAATGATCTTAAATATAAAAACGAGCTTAATGTAGGTGCTCTCTATATATTTCTTTATATTCATAATTTGTTATAATTTTGAGGAAAAAATCCAAAAGAGTGCTTGCTTAAAATCAGACAACGATGTCGATTATAGCTAGTCGTCGTTAACTGTTTTTCTTCCGCCTATATTATAGTCCAAGAAGAGAACAAGGAATAGTCGGGAGAAATTAATTTACAAAGGTTGTCGGTGCAACTGTCTCCTGGCGATAATAATTGCGCGAAACGCGGCGCGTGATAGTCGGGGCGAATCGAATTACATTCGGCGCGACAGGGAAAATGCTTCTTCTTCTTCTTCGTGTTAATATCACGCTGCTTCTCGCGGATTTTAGACACTCTCTTGCATAAACAGTTCTCTCGCCCTGTCACTCCGCCGGGTAATAAAGCCGCCGGTGAAGCGTCTAGGAACAATTTTCGAGGCACTCCTTACTACAATCTCGCCGTCACTGCCGATCCTCGACATCGCTCCGAGACAGGGCTCGTATAAAGGAACGGTTAACCAAGAACCTCCGGCAAGCTTCGTCTCAACGTTTCCTGAGATAATCATAAATTCTTATTAACAAGCCTCCCTTCATCCTTCATCCGCGACCCTATGCGCAGATGTACGACACTCTTACGTAGATAAAGACAAACGATAGTCTCTCTCTCTCTCGGTTAACCTGATTGACTCTGTTAACACACAATCGTCCATTAAAACATTCTTCGTCGAAAAAGAGAGGGAAGTAAAAATTTCGTCGCGTTTTGGCTTATGCTCATCGGATTTCACGTAAACATGTTCGTTCATCGTATCAATTTTAGCTTCATCGGCAAAGCGGCAAGTTTCCTCGAAGTTGTATAGACTCTTCCAACGAAGAGTTTTCGGAAAATAAATTTTGATCATGTCGCGATATATACGTTGATAGATCGAACTGGGAGTGACGGGGATAAACGCTGACGACGAAAGGTGAGTGTCGTTCAAAGCCTTTTACTATCCCTCTGCGACGTTCTTGTAAATTTACTGCGGAGCGAAAACCCTTTAAACCGAAGCGCGGCAATGTCGTTCTTGATTAACTCGGCGTTCAAAGTTTGAATATTTATAATTTGCTTGGATGGACGAGACCTGGTTTCTAAGAGCTTCGGAACAAAGCGGAGTATGTAGTTACCTTGTTGCTAAATTTCCGCTGGTCGTCGAGTCGATCCGCAAAAGACTAACATGAACTTCGCTCACGAAACAAAGAAGCACAGAGAAAGGATAGTAATCTTTATCGTATAACGTGTGTGTTTTATATGTATCAAAAGAAATACAAAAGTAGCTAATGGTCGTAATAACAAATGCTGAATATTATATATATACAGGAACAAACACAATGCAAATAAGCAGAAAAAATGGATATTATTCTGGGTATTATACATCTATTAAAAAGTTCATCATAAACACGATTATTGATTGCTAATCACAGTTTTACATTTTCATCTAATAAATCACATAAATGTTTATATTTATATTTAAAAAATAATCGAGAGGAAATCGTACGACGCAAATGTGCGTCGTACGATTGATTGCAGAAGATTAGATTAATTATCATAATTAATTGAAATAAAATTACCATTAATTTTTAAAAATAAATTATAGTTATATTAATCTCTCCATCCTATGAATTTTAATATTTATATATTACTACCATAATATATATACTCTCCTCTTCCACTTTCTCTTGAATAAAAATTTAATATTATTTTAATTAACATGATATAAAAAATATATCATAATGTATATATTGAATTATTACATATTTCATCAGTTAGGTTGCAACTTTCAAATATACCAATTAGAGAGAATTCGGTGGTATTTACGGTTTCGTTTACGGCCACGGTATAAACCGCGTAGTGCGAATCGGAGCAAATTAAGTGGTGTATGATTCCAATTGTCGATGTAATAACTGAAAACCGATCGTGAACACCGAGGCGTACAACACCATTTTCTTCTTCCGCTGCGATACCGCGGCAATTCCGATAATCCGGACGCGCGCGCGAACGAATCCGGCGATACTGTACGATCGGGTATCGAGTCGGGGTTCAGGTGTAGTTGATACGGGTCACTAGCCCTCGATGCAGTCTTCTGGCGGTGCATCGTGAATGCATTAATTTGTAAGGGACTATTAGTTTAGCCGAGCGCTAATCGGTGCAACAGCATTTCCAAGTGCGCATAGCCCTTGGCGGAACTGGCGGTCCGTTTCAGCGGAAAATCGCCGCAGGAGGGACTATATTATCGTATTATAGTCACGCGTTTATCATCGGATTCTGTATACTGTGGCATCGCTCAGCTTTAGATCCGCTTAGCGAGACACGAGATAATTCTCTTTCATGAACTACTTTTCGTCGATAGACCGCGCGCACGTAATACCAAGCTCGCATATCTCTCCCTCACTCCCTTTTTAATTAACAGTGAGCTGGTATGACGATCGTGCGCGCGTCACCAAATGAAAATCAAAGGATTCCACGCTTCATTGCTAAATGCAGCAGAAAACAAAGTGCGCGCGACATTTACGCTCGACCTACGTTCGTTGCAACTCTCTCTCTCTCTCTTCCTCTCTAGCTCTTTCTATCTTTCTTGTCATTCTCTTTGCTTCCTTTCAGCTGCTTTCCATTAGCACGCTCTCAGTGATATCGGTCGTTCGATACCGTTCCGGCCGACAAGTAATTGCGCTCCCTTCTGGTATCAGCTGATACAATTCCGAACGCGTAATGCTTTTGCTTAGTTACACGTGCGCAAATTTAACTGTATACAGTGTGACACTGAAAGAGACGTGTAGCCATTTCACGCATTTTCGCGTCACGCTGGAAAATTCACGCCGCCAAAGCGAGAAGGAGCACAAGGAAAGAGAGAAAGAGAGAGGGGGGGGGGGGAGAGAGAAAAAAATGCACGGGAGCAGAGAGCCCGATTACATTTTCCATTAGCGGTCGCGCCGAGCTTTCTTCGGGCTCTCTCGTCGCACGCTGGCTGGCACTCGTGCTGATTATCAACCCACAATGTTCGGATCAGGTCGGTTTTTTTTTTTCTCCGCGTGTGTTCTTTCTCCTCGCCTCATTTGCTATTCTCTTACGCGACAAACCTAACGTGGATCTCCTCTATATACATCAGGTTTTCGCGTCGAGAACGTATTACACAGTTGCAGCGGACTATACACGTTGATCAAATCGCCAAAGTTTTCGTCGCTCTCGTTCACGCTATCGAGATAATAACGAAATATCCGAATGTGATGTAGTTACATATTCGTTCCGAATATATTTCAAAACGGATAAATTGGATAGGTGGATAGTGTGATACGTGTGAGCTGATTACCGAGTCATACCACGCAATATTTTTACAGCGCGTCTCGAATGAATAGATTAAACACGTTACAAATATGATGCATATCCGTGGTAATATATAGAAATGATAAAGTGGATAATATTATTTTAACATTACCAATTTACGCATTGAATTATTGGCTGGTAATAAAATGCTATTTACTTGACGTAATCGTTTGTTTTCAATTAGCACTCTTATAACTAATTAATATTTAAGTATATATAATAATAATGATTAATACATTACATGTTTTATTGCTTTTCTTTTCAATTAAAAGCGTTAAATAGTCTTTGTGCCGTTTCTGTAATAAATTAAAGTTTCATCCGATATTTCAAATAAAATTAATAACTGAAAATCAAATTTAATTAATTAACTTTATTTGAAATATAATAGATACAGTTACGCGCCCTACAAAATTGAATTATTGCGACACGACGAACTTTGTACTTTGCAACTTACGCATTAAACATTTCTCGAAACATGTCGTTCGAGCTAATTCGGGGCTTCCAAATAAGGTACAGAAATTTATCCGCATGTTTGCAGATCGTCCGATGCATGCGCTCGCGGCTAATGGTTTCCTTTAGGTTGAAAATTTAATTAAACCCTTACCAATATAGCTTATGAATAAAATCCTGTAAAGATCTATCGCAATATATTTACCGATGGGCACACGCGCCAAAAGATATGCAATATCGGTCCGATCCGTAATTCTCTGCGGCTCGTATGTCTAACCCGGCCGTGATTAATCTCGCGTTATTGCCGTTACACACAGCACCGCGGTACATAAACGAGAGAGCAGCCGGGCGGGAACAGAAATCGGAAATAACGGATTTATCGCTCCGGGGGAAAGATTCCACCGATTTTAAGTGACGTCCTGCGTTCAGGGCGAGCGCTCGTTCTTTCGCCTGGATGCGTCACGGGTGCATCGAAGCGAGTGAGCTCGCGAAATTCCTGTCCTAGAAGGTGGAACGGTATTAAACTTTATTCATCGAGAGCGATGGGAGAATGGAGGGAGAAGTCGGAGATGTTAATTTTACGGCAAAAGATAACGAGAAAATTCGCCGGCGGCGACCTCGATAAGAATTAATAGCTGCAAGATACGTAAACGTGACTGAGAATGCACATCGCGTATTAAAGCCACTGCAATGTTAGGAACCACATTATTGAAACTCACGTTAATCGGACAAAGAAAAGATACTGTTATGACTATTTTTTAAGGCGTCGCAAAAATTTGGACCACTATTCATGCTTTATGAATTATATAAATAATACATCTCGAAATCTATTTTCTCCATCCGAGGTGTAACATTTCCAAACCAGTCGGATTGTAATAATTCGCGAAGACTGGCAGATCCGGATCGCCTATGATTGTAATGTCAGACGTTCCATATGTCTTCGCTCGAGGGGGATAAATAATTTCCAAGGCAAGGTAGAGCGGACATAGAACGAATTCCTATCAATTTATCGCTAATCGGCTAACGCGAGCAATTAAAGATGCAGGCGGTCGAGCAGCCGGCGGCGAGCATGCGGGGGCGGATCGTTGATTTTAATCGGCTATTCATTCGCGGAATGCTCGTATCCCGAGGAAAACCGGCCTTTGTGCGACGGAGAACAAGCGGAGGCGAGCGCATCGGGGCACGTAATTTTCATAACTTCTCTCGCGGAGACAATAACCGCGTGCTTCTCGGACCCCACCCCATCCCGCCGCAAAGAGGAGCAGTGCTCTCGAACAGCTAAGTGGTTCGAACCGGCGGATCCCCTTTCTCCCTCCTCTCCCCTCCTTCGCCTTACGTTCTCGCTTTCACACCGTCTGCCGCATCTTGCACCTCCTTTGCGTTTTCCGATGTAACCACCTTCCTTGCCTCTAAACGGTTAATGTCTTTTATTCCGCGGACTGAGAAATGTGGCTCTGTAATACGGCGGACAAATCTAATTTGGGTATTTACGAGATTATCGAACTCATCCTCTCGAGTTTGCCTGACGCAGCCGTATATTTACTTCTCCGTCTGTTTCAAGATGTAAGGTCTCTCTAGTGCTTATCGGAGGATCGGAAAGGACAGTTAAATGCGAGACGGATCGTAAAAGCTTATCGGCGGATATCGAGAAATATCGAAAGAATTCATAACCGTTTGCAGCGATAGATCAACTCGCTCTGACAGTTGCAAAGCACGTGCAGGACGAAGGGAATTGTATGAGTGTCTCTCTCTCTCTTTCTGGGAAGGACCCTCCAATTCATCATCTCGATGATCGTATATGGAATCACCGTGTTTTATGTTGTCCCGGTGACGCGCATCGGCGAGCACAAAGTTCCCAGAGGGGTACTCGGATGGTGGGGGTTTTGCGAACAGCTTCAAACCAGGACGCACGTATCTTCGCGCGCGCGCGCCGCTATGACTTCTCTTTTATTGCGCTCGCTTGAGTGATCGCGAAGAAATCAAATTACTTCCGCCGTGCGCGAACTCTTGTACGCGCGAGTTTGCCGGTAAATATATATATTTTCGATCCCGCAAACGGCATCTCTTGCTTGTCCTCGTGTCGGCGAACCGAATACTCGGCGGATGATTCACGAAGTTATTGAAAACTTTGTTCGTCGTGTACACGACTGCGTCGAATCACGAGTTCGCGAGTTCGCGGAGTTTAAATGACAACTGCGAGCAAACTTCCCAAGATATTCTCCTAACCTTGTTTAAATGTAACATATGAGCTTTTTATAGAAAATAATAATTTAAGTACGAAAAGAGAGGATATAAACGCAAATGTATTTATGCTAATATTAAGATCAAATTAACTAATATTAAGAGAGATATCGAAAGAAGAGCTGTTCAAATAAATCGATAATATACAATTTCAAACCAGAGAGTAATCTAAGAAATATAAAATAAGTATACTTAATTTAATAAAAATGTATAAAATATTATGTTTAGATCGTCTAGATTTTATTTAAAAATGCATGTAGTTAATCACACGAGTATACAATAGCGCATATATTATAATAATAATTCATAATATTTTCGCGAAGAGTAGACAGCGATTGTTGAAAATAGCAACCCCTTTTAACGCGATCAACTTTTCAAATAATTGAAGCGTAAATTGTACTACTTTACAAATATGACATTTATCCATGGATGTTCAGTCTTATCAACTAACTTACTCTCAAAAGCCTGTGTAGAGCTTGTGAATTAAATCCGTTTTCCCCTGTGTATATATATACATATATATATCTATCTAATCCACATATTGCATCAGACAAACGGAAATCATCTTTCGTCTCCTCGCGCTAAGAACCGTGGCATCATCCGTCAGCCCTCTTTCATTACATTCGCACGAACAATCACCAAGGGATCAAATTAGCCGCTTTTGATGTGGATCCAGCGAGGTGGATGTGCAATTCGTTCGCGGGTCAGACATGTCTTCCAATATAGAGGGTTTTGCGCGGGTGCACGAAGTAGCCGCGAGGGGTTTTGCTTGCAAACTCCTGAAGAACGAGCGTGGGATCGAAGGGGAAGGGTGGTGTGATGGGAGCTGTTGGATAAGAGCCGAATACCCGGAGGGCACAACTGAATCTCTCACGTGTGGACGGTTCCACGTGTTATGCAAATATGTTCTCGCACTCGTGTCTCCTTAACGAATATTGCCAAAGTTTCCGTAGTTACGTCCGGAATAAGAGCTTCGGAAAGGGAGATTGTTAGCAAATCGAAAAAAAGAATTAGTTGATTTTTCGATACAACTTGCACGATCCAGGTTAATGGGCCGAGTACCAATATTGACGTTCAATTAATCGATGCCCGAAGTATCGGTCGGATCAAAGAAGGTGACGATTCTATAACAAGCGCTTTCAGGTAAAGAGAGAGAGACTGAAGTACGATCTTGTCGATACCTCTCCGCTGTTCTAATAATACGACCCTCGCGGCGTTCTTGATATTTTAACATTACATTATTATCATTGTCTCTGTGAAAAGAATCACTTTTCAAAGCTTTTAGGTTTTATGAAAAATATTATTCAACTCTAAAAAATATAACAAAGAACAATAGTTTTTATATCAAATTTATGAGTATTATTATATTACATTATACAATTTTATACTATAAATTCGTATGCATTCTTAAGGATTATTTTAAAAGCATAATCTATAAATATTTAAGCAAATTTTAGTAATATATACGATATAATAAAAATTGACTTTTATACTATACGAGAGCTAAAAGAATGTTTTTTTTTTTTTAAAGAAAGAGCATTTTACTATATCATCATAATGACATCACATGTACAGACATATATGTATAACAGGACAAAGGAAATATCTACATAAGGAATGAGAAAATTACACTGATAATCGCAATTTAATGTAAATGGTATTTCATACTTCTGTCGCATCTATGCGCAAGTATATCATAATATATGCGTATATACAGTATTCTTTGATCTCTTGATTCAGATATAGCAGATATACGAGTTCACAGACGTAAGTGAAGTGCTCATTTCACATGAGAAAAGATATGCAATTGTACTTAGCGAGTATAAAGTTGAATTCCAATTATCTTCTTAATTAGAATTTCTAGTGAACATGATTGTTCCTTAATTACTCGAAGTACTTAATCATCTTAACTTCCCTTTGCCACGAAAGAAATACTTTTCTGTAATTAGAGATTAGCATCGAAATAAAAATGTCGATTTCAATGATTGAATAAAAGACACAATATAATTGCTACTAATTAAATCGTTATTAAATCGTTCTTTATATGTAAATGTATTTTAAATGCACCGCATTTACAAAACAATATATAAATCGCAAATCGATATTAATGTGTCCCGCTTTATCTTTTACAATCTGCTTTACGAATTTTATCTTGTGGTACATGTAAAATATAATTACAAATGCAAAAATTTTTTATCAACTTTTCGAAATACATAGTTTGAGTTTGACTACGAATTTCTCTCAAACTAATTTATTATTCGAGTAATTTTCTGCTTTACTGGCGATCAAAGCCGATTGTCGACAATCAGACATTTTTTTTTTTCCATCGAACGAAGAGCATTTCCAGTTCCCCTAGTTAGACGGCACATCCCCCGAGATTCGGATCGGCGACATAACGTCAATGTCGTTGAAAAACCACCCCTGATTAATGCAAGCGGCGCACGCACACCCTTTTCCCTTATCTCGCGTACGCACACACACCCCCTGCCTTACAAGGCGTGCGTTATCGGTGCTATCACCCGCAGTTCACGCGGGTACGGCGCGTGTCGTCGCTATTGTAGTCGTCGTTTCCGGTCGGACGCGATGGATCGCGTGAGATTGAAGCGAGTCTCGATTCTTGAATTACGTTCGCGATCGAGAGCCGCTTTGCTCGCTCGGGCGAGCACTTAACGCAGTAAACAGCACTTATCGATTAACTGATGCTGATTAAAGCTGTTTGCTTTACATATTGCGTGCGAGATGAACAACAGTAATAAAATGATATAGATCGAAAAGTAATTTTTGAACCATATTATTGATTCTGATAAATATTTTCACACTTAATATAAAAATAAAAAATTTACAATCAAATTAATGAAAAGTATTTTCCAAACTTTTTACAAAAATTTTTAAATATTGAAGAATTATTTAAATTTAAGAAAAAAAATAACAGTAATTATAAGCAATCGTGAAAATAAAATTCATCATTATTAAATAATGATTAAAAGCGCATTTATATTTTAAGATGCAAATTCTATACTTGTGTGATATAAAATAATGAAAAATATCGCTTATGAAAATTGTCAGAATTCAGTCGGTCGATAATGTTGTCATCACACGGACAAGTCGCGAATAAATGCGAATTATTAAAAAACAGTTAAATGACAATCAAGAATTTATAAATGGCAATAGCGAAGATAATGATTTGTTCATCTAATATTTCACACGCGATTAATTCTCTGTACACACACGTACACACGTGCGCGCACTTCTCGTATTTCAAATCCTGCGAGTCCTTCGCGTATTAACTAGGATTGGCGAATACATGCGTTTTACCATATTTGCTCGAGAGAACTCGCTAGCACAGCGAACCGCGGCATTATTCAATTTGCATTCAGCGACATGCCGGCTAATGTATCAAGGAAAGACCGGGAGCGTATAGAATAGAGAGAGATCTGGAATATTATTAGAAGCGCAAAGAGTTAATTTAGGGAAAGGCGGAAAATGGAAATATCGTTTATCGTGCCTCAACGAGCACACACATGTTATATATAATTCGCGCGCACGAAGCATGTTGACCTTATCCTGTAAGAGATAACGATAAGAAATTACAATAATTAGTTCAATTAAAAAAAAAAAAAAAGAGGAGATGTATTACTATATCTAATGAAGACTTGATAACGCATCGCGTGGGGAAAGCATTCCCGCTGTTGTTTCCCGATGGATTATATTATAATATGAGGGAGTTTAACGTTTAATTCCACGCAACGTTTACGAACAACGTGTTGCGAGGCACCAGGACAGACGGTGGTCTACCTCATCTTTATATACGAGCTCACGTTGTAATGAACGAATAATTATTTGTAACACACTGTGTGACACGCGGCGGTCTTGCGGCCGGCTCGTCGTCGTCGTCGTCGTCGTCTACGAGAGAGACGACGGAATAGCGGCAGGCATAATTCATGAATACACACATCTCCCGAGGCGCAAGTACAAAAGCGAGTAAATCGTTACGGGACTATCCTTTTTCCATGGAAATTTGTTCGCGCGCGCCCATGTCGCTTTACCGAGGGATGTCGGGATGTGTTTTCCATGCGGCACAGTTTTCCCCGTGCTTACCCTCCGGCGCCGCCACCCATGAATTATAAACGCCGGCGAAATGAGGAAGTTGCTTAAAAGGATTTAAATTCTGACGCGCGCCAGCCGGCCGGCCGGCGTTGGCCCCGGCCGGCCCCCGTCCCCCCAAGTTTCTTCTTTCAATCTCCACGCGTCGTAAACTCCTTTCTCTCCGAGACGGGGCGATATCATTTCAACTTTTGCGCGAAATTGAAAGCGGACCGGAGGAACATATCGCCTGAGAATCAACGGCGCGAACGTGGCATGCTCTCGCCGCTATCTCTCCCTATCTCTATACCCGTCTCTCTCTTTCCGACAATTCGCTCTCCTTCCTTCTGCAACGTTTCATTCCGTACTTTCATAACATACGGGTTATCATGCCAAGCGGTCGAAGTGAAAATAAATTGGCGAAGCGCGCCTCGAGAGTTTTCATTAAATCGTTCAAAGACGATGAAAAACTATTTATCGACATTTGATAGCGGATGTTAGAAAATGAGAAAAGAATTGCAATTTTTAAGACACTTGTCAATATAAATGTTTACTAAATCTTTAAAATTTTCGGACAGAGATCGTCAGCATGAGAAAACGTAAATAAATGTGTTTTGACATATAAATTGGGAAATTTTCTCCTTATGGAAATATGAGCAGATATAATATTTATAAAAAAAATATAATCCTTAAAGTGAACGAAAATGTGATAGTATATTCGTTCTATAAAAGTTCACCGTACGATTAACTTCGGCAATTTTTTGTAATGATATGTAGCGGGAGGATGGAGAAATATCGCGGATTCGCGGAGATTTGTCATGGCGTTTACGAAGCAACGTGATAAACCGGAACAATGGTAAACCCGCAGTTTCTTTTCGTCCCTTTGCATCCATTGTATGTTTTTCCGTTTCGAGTAACGAAGGGAAAAAGTGAGAATGTGGAACGAAACGGAAAACAACGAAAAGTCTAGCAACGGGTAAAGAATTCCCAAGTAAATTACAAAGGGGAACGTATGCAGAAAGCGAGCATGGTAACGAACATAAAACCTGCATTACCATACTTGCGAAAATATCTGCGACTAGAAAATATAATTCTATTTTTCATCCATAAATTTTCCGAAATTTTATCTTCAACTCTCTACACGTCCTATAGAACGTCTAAAAGTTTATATATTTTAGTGATACCAACTATCGCAAACACATGTGTGTGTACAATAAAAAATATCATATATAAGAGTTACGTAAAATAAATATCAAAAATGTGAGATATAATAAATGTTAAAAAAAAGCTTAGGGAATAACAGTCTAAAAAATTATATTTTGTCATAATTTGCATTTTAGTCTAGAATTTGTGTATTCAATATGTAATATATTAAAATTCTTAGAAAAAAATTTTTTATCATTCTTAACAAAAAAATAATAATTTAATCGATGATTAATTGATTATTTATGAATAACGCATCTTATATAATCTTGTATATGATTATAATCCTTAAAGTGAACGAAAATGTGATAGTATATTCGTTCTATAAAAGTTCACCGTACGATTAACTTCGGCAATTTTTTGTAATGATATGTAGCGGGAGGATGGAGAAATATCGCGGATTCGCGGAGATTTGTCATGGCGTTTACGAAGCAACGTGATAAACCGGAACAATGGTAAACCCGCAGTTTCTTTTCGTCCCTTTGCATCCATTGTATGTTTTTCCGTTTCGAGTAACGAAGGGAAAAAGTGAGAATGTGGAACGAAACGGAAAACAACGAAAAGTCTAGCAACGGGTAAAGAATTCCCAAGTAAATTACAAAGGGGAACGTATGCAGAAAGCGAGCATGGTAACGAACATAAAACCTGCATTACCATACTTGCGAAAATATCTGCGACTAGAAAATATAATTCTATTTTTCATCCATAAATTTTCCGAAATTTTATCTTCAACTCTCTACACGTCCTATAGAACGTCTAAAAGTTTATATATTTTAGTGATACCAACTATCGCAAACACATGTGTGTGTACAATAAAAAATATCATATATAAGAGTTACGTAAAATAAATATCAAAAATGTGAGATATAATAAATGTTAAAAAAAAGCTTAGGGAATAACAGTCTAAAAAATTATATTTTGTCATAATTTGCATTTTAGTCTAGAATTTGTGTATTCAATATGTAATATATTAAAATTCTTAGAAAAAAATTTTTTATCATTCTTAACAAAAAAATAATAATTTAATCGATGATTAATTGATTATTTATGAATAACGCATCTTATATAATCTTGTATATGATAGTCATAATTCATGCTTCACTGCTTTTCTTGGAAGCATTTGTTATTGCATTTAATTTATTATTAGTTATGTTTTTATATGTTCAACCAAAGATATGTGTAAAAAACAATACTTGGTAAAAATATAATCTTATTTTAGTTTCAAATACATATACAACATATAAATACATAAAAACACAGTAACTCCATCAGAATATACTTCAGATTATAAATAATGATTATAAAGGAATTAATGAACCGTATTATTTTACTTATCACCTGCTTATTTTTAATATCTGCAGATATAGATCGTTAAAAATAATAGACACGAAACTCCTCTTCATTCACTTAAATCTAATTTAATGTTCATGTAGTGCCTCTTTTAGAAACGCGCAACCGAGACAATCATTATTATCGTGAAGTGTAAAAGAGACCATAAAACTGTAATATTGCGTAGGGGACGAAGAACTGGGGGGATGAAAGTGTGTCGTGACATCCCACGACGTGTTGCCAAACCCCAACCCTAAATTGAGGAGAATTTCTTATTTGTTTCTCTTTCTCTCTCGTTCTCTGTTTCTCTCACTTTCTCCGATCCCTGTGTATTTTTCCGCCTCGAGTGCTCGAGCAGAAAAAGCGGAATGTCGAAAAGAAACGGGTGCGAGAAATCGGCACCCTTCACAGACGAACGATAAAGGCGCACGACACAGCCAGCAAGCATTGGCAAATGAGGGCGTCTCGTCTTTCTGATTGCCCTCGAGGCCGATTGTACGCTTCGATAGATTGAGAAGGAACGAACGGAATGAAGATTGACCCCCACGAACAAGTCGCGCATTCGCAGTGATGAAAATCAAAGATATATCCGGCGAGAAAGATCGGGTGACTGAGAATATTTTCTTGAAATTGACCCAGCGCGAAGAAAATCTAGAAATTCTAGAGGAAAATCCAGGGTTAAAAATCGAAAACCGATGTTCGATGCGATAGAATAAAATGTGATTAATAATATATGATATATAATATATGACAAATACGTTTCTTGTGTAATTTTATACAACATAAATAAATATGTAACTTTTTCCACGATAAAAAAAAACGCGATTCGAATGTGATGTTGCATAGTTCCAATGACTTTATATACTAGATCTGCTTGTCCAAGATGCATCTAAATGCCCGATAATTTAACCGGTCATTGAGACGGCAATAACGTATCCCAGCCGTTACAAAGATGAACGACTGTAATTTAAGCGAACACGCAACAGTTCGTGATATTTACAGCCGTATTAATGTCTCGTGCCAGCTATAAATTGCTTTGCCCACTATAATACTCGCAATGATTCGAAGAATCAGAAATTCTTTCCTTTTTATTTTTGACTACATTTTATATGACACCTAATCTTGGAATAAATTCAATGTATTCATAAAATAAATAAAATAGACTAAAAAAATAAAAAAAAAAGCGTAGACTAAAATGGTATAAAAAGGTATAAAAGACGATTAATATAATATAAAAATATTTCCAAGAAGTTATACAGCGCGGCAGAGGCAAAAATATGCGTTAAATATAGCAAATGTCAATAGCATAGGTATCGACAGATCTTACTTATATATGCGCTCGAAGAAGTGCCATGGAACTGGGTCGGGGCCGTGATAAATCGCATCAATTTACCACGGATCAATACACGGAGCAAGCCTTTATTAAAATCGAAGTCGCAATATTTCTGCTTCAGAGCGCGTATCGTGACTATCGATTTCGCGATACCGAGCAAGATGATAGTAATGTATTAGCATTACCTGCTGACTGTGAGATACGTTTCAATAAACATTAACTCAGGTTTAATTCTGATTCCCCGCTTCCTTCCGGAGAAAGAAAATCGAGAGAAACGAAGAATCAGTTAACACACTATTAGCGTTCACCAGCGTTGACCGAAAGATACGTTTCAATAAACATTAACTCAGGTTTAACTCTGATTCCCCGCTTCCTTCCGGAGAAAGAAAATCGAGAGAAACGAAGAATCAGTTAACACACTATTAGCGTTCACCAGCGTTGACCGAAAGTACTCTGGATGTTGTAATTAACTACAAACCAATAATGAAGCGTACCGAATATTTAACATGACGTCAATAATTCACTTTGTGTGTGTTGTAAATTTTAGTTCTCTTCGCAAGCTCATTTAATCGTGAGCAATTAGATAAAAACATTCGATAAAAGTGCCATTAAACTGTAAATGTCAAAGATTGCGATAATGTACGATAATTTCGTATATTTTTACTTTCCTACGGTTACGTAGAACAAGAGAGAAAAAAAAAGAGAAATTGACATATCATTAATAAATACTAATTACATGATCTTAAACATCATATCCGAAAAATAATATTTAATTCTTAATTGACTGAAAATTAAGTCACACAAAACGCTAAATTAGTTCAATTTATCGTATTATTACTCGAAAGATATTTATGTATGTTTTACCGTTTCTATATTTTAGGTAATAAAAATCTTTTTTTCCTGGAAATATACATTTTTATTTCCTTAACTTTTGAAACCAAGTTTGTCCGGTATATTACTTTTCACCTTCTCGCATGTTGAAACTTGCTTGATTTCTGGAATTCTCTTTGCAACCGATCTCTCATTCCCCGCGTCGGCGATCAAAGTCGGCTTCCTCGCTTCGAAATGAAAGAAGGAGGTAACGCAAAAGTGAACGACCGACTCTTCGCTCCGTCGTGGCATCTGTCTAATATTTCTCGCGCTCACAACGACGACACCGTCGTCGTACGATGCCTTCCTCGAGAGTCGACGGAACAGAAGACGTCGAACCGGGAACAAAACGCGAATACCTTCCAAAAGATGCTTCAGAGCGCGTATCGTGACTATCGATTTCGCGATACCGAGCAAGATGATAGTAATGTATTAGCATTACCTGCTGACTGTGAGATACGTTTCAATAAACATTAACTCAGGTTTAATTCTGATTCCCCGCTTCCTTCCGGAGAAAGAAAATCGAGAGAAACGAAGAATCAGTTAACACACTATTAGCGTTCACCAGCGTTGACCGAAAGTACTCTGGATGTTGTAATTAACTACAAACCAATAATGAAGCGTACCGAATATTTAACATGACGTCAATAATTCACTTTGTGTGTGTTGTAAATTTTAGTTCTCTTCGCAAGCTCATTTAATCGTGAGCAATTAGATAAAAACACTCGATAAAAGTGCCATTAAACTGTAAATGTCAAAGATTGCGATAATGTACGATAATTTCGTATATTTTTACTTTCCTACGGTTACGTAGAACAAGAGAGAAAAAAAAAGAGAAATTGACATATCATTAATAAATACTAATTACATGATCTTAAACATCATATCCGAAAAATAATATTTAATTCTTAATTGACTGAAAATTAAGTCACACAAAACGCTAAATTAGTTCAATTTATCGTATTATTACTCGAAAGATATTTATGTATGTTTTACCGTTTCTATATTTTAGGTAATAAAAATCTTTTTTTCCTGGAAATATACATTTTTATTTCCTTAACTTTTGAAACCAAGTTTGTCCGGTATATTACTTTTCACCTTCTCGCATGTTGAAACTTGCTTGATTTCTGGAATTCTCTTTGCAACCGATCTCTCATTCCCCGCGTCGGCGATCAAAGTCGGCTTCCTCGCTTCGAAATGAAAGAAGGAGGTAACGCAAAAGTGAACGACCGACTCTTCGCTCCGTCGTGGCATCTGTCTAATATTTCTCGCGCTCACAACGACGACACCGTCGTCGTACGATGCCTTCCTCGAGAGTCGACGGAACAGAAGACGTCGAACCGGGAACAAAACGCGAATACCTTCCAAAAGAATCCCATGTGCATACAGAGTGTCTCGAAAAATCGTAATAAAATCACAAAGAAAATGCGATTTCCTTAAAAAAAAAAAAAAAAATCAGGATATAGAGTACAAATTGCCTCTCTCTTACGTGCGCGAGTTTTCGTTTCCGAAATAATTTTAAAAATCGCAAAAATTTTGTTTTTCTCTTTTTTTCGATAATCTTTAATAATTTTATGTCATAAGAATGCATTCGAATATGTGTTTATTGATATTTGCTTTCTACAAAATTATCCTATTCTGATTCCCCGCTTCCTTCCGGAGAAAGAAAATCGAGAGAAACGAAGAATCAGTTAACACACTATTAGCGTTCACCAGCGTTGACCGAAAGTACTCTGGATGTTGTAATTAACTACAAACCAATAATGAAGCGTACCGAATATTTAACATGACGTCAATAATTCACTTTGTGTGTGTTGTAAATTTTAGTTCTCTTCGCAAGCTCATTTAATCGTGAGCAATTAGATAAAAACACTCGATAAAAGTGCCATTAAACTGTAAATGTCAAAGATTGCGATAATGTACGATAATTTCGTATATTTTTACTTTCCTACGGTTACGTAGAACAAGAGAGAAAAAAAAAGAGAAATTGACATATCATTAATAAATACTAATTACATGATCTTAAACATCATATCCGAAAAATAATATTTAATTCTTAATTGACTGAAAATTAAGTCACACAAAACGCTAAATTAGTTCAATTTATCGTATTATTACTCGAAAGATATTTATGTATGTTTTACCGTTTCTATATTTTAGGTAATAAAAATCTTTTTTTCCTGGAAATATACATTTTTATTTCCTTAACTTTTGAAACCAAGTTTGTCCGGTATATTACTTTTCACCTTCTCGCATGTTGAAACTTGCTTGATTTCTGGAATTCTCTTTGCAACCGATCTCTCATTCCCCGCGTCGGCGATCAAAGTCGGCTTCCTCGCTTCGAAATGAAAGAAGGAGGTAACGCAAAAGTGAACGACCGACTCTTCGCTCCGTCGTGGCATCTGTCTAATATTTCTCGCGCTCACAACGACGACACCGTCGTCGTACGATGCCTTCCTCGAGAGTCGACGGAACAGAAGACGTCGAACCGGGAACAAAACGCGAATACCTTCCAAAAGAATCCCATGTGCATACAGAGTGTCTCGAAAAATCGTAATAAAATCACAAAGAAAATGCGATTTCCTTAAAAAAAAAAAAAAAAATCAGGATATAGAGTACAAATTGCCTCTCTCTTACGTGCGCGAGTTTTCGTTTCCGAAATAATTTTAAAAATCGCAAAAATTTTGTTTTTCTCTTTTTTTCGATAATCTTTAATAATTTTATGTCATAAGAATGCATTCGAATATGTGTTTATTGATATTTGCTTTCTACAAAATTATCCTATTCGATCTCGAGCCGATGTCCATTTATGTAGTTACACCCAATGCATTTGCGTCTGTGTGCGCGTTAAGGGCCGATAAAGAGGTAGAAGAACGCGACTATACGGTTGCGAAATAGGTGCAATGAGAACGGCAGCGAAGGCGGCGTTGGCAGAGGCACGTGAGTTACGTATCGGAAAAGCGCGACGTGGAATTCGCTGATTTTACACACGGAGCTGGAAATATTTCCGGGAATTGTGCCGTGGGTAACGGCCGTAGAAAAGCCACCACTGCGGCACCTCCACCTCTATCACAATCACCGCCACCACCACCATCACCGCCACCACCACTGCCAACATCCCCGCGAATACCGACGCGACACCTTTTCTCCAGGCCACTGCCGCTGCTAAAGTAATGCCGTTTCTTGCAGAATTCGGACCATTCATGAATGCATTACCGTCTTACTTTCGCGCTATTCTTGCTTGTTCTATGGTGTCGGTTCTGTGTGTGAATGTAAAGCTATATCAAATTAAACACATACGAGGAATAAATTCTCGTGCCTTCATTAAAAGATGGTGTGAAATACTTATGATCTTTATCTGTAAATTATATATAATAATGTAAAAATATCAACTGTTCAATATATATCTTTATATATCTCTCATCTAAATATTACAATACATTTAAAATGATTTAACGCGATTTTGGTATTTAAACTTTCATACGTATTTACATACTTTATCCTTTCTCTATTTATTTCTCTATTTAAACTTCAGCGATCGTTATTTGAAATTCAATGATTTATCGTTGCGACGAGTATCCCGATCTTATGCAAATCTTCGAGTGTTCTATCGAGTGCGAAGGTATCCGCTATTTCGGAATAGCGGATATTCCTGCGTCGCGACGCAAATCCGTAATAGCAACTCGCGATTTTCGATGAGTAACGATACGGCTGCGGTTTCTCCAGGCCGTAACGCAGAGCGTCGCCGGGTTTTCTTCGTACACCCCGTACTTTGCGAGCGTGATAAGCGCCAGCGGATTACGCAGATCGCGCGAGTCTGGATTTCGGATGGTCGGTAATATGGAAGAGATCTCGCATTACGCGCGAATTGGGCATGTACGACCCGATTCAAACCCGTTTTCAAAATACTCGGACTTTCCGGCATAAATGGATTTAACGGAATGGAAGTTATCCGGCCACCGGAACCATCGCGGGAAACACGAGGGGAGGGAATAAAAAGTATCTATCCGTCTATATATGTGAGTGTTCGTATACATGCACACGTATTACATACGCGACAAAGATCCGCTTCACGCTCCAACGCGGCTAACATAATAGTTAATTTCAAATGTTGTCGATGCATTTCACCGTGTCGGCTACTGACGATTTAATTTTCGGCATCTGGCCGATATTTCTCGTCGCGACAGCGCGATTAATTGAATTTCGAAAAAGTACGCTATCTCGCGCAAAATAAAAGGCAATAATTCGCGTTTGCATGATTTCCACGATTCGTGCCATTTCGTTGAGAATCAATCAACGTAAATTCAATGCTTTGAAATTTATTTGTTTATAATCAGATTCATTATTTAAAACGATCTCTAAAATAATCTCTTGAAAAGAATATCCTGATTGAACATTTTATAAAATCAGCTATAATATATTTTATTTACACACACATTTTACTGATATTTTAAATATATATCGTATTAAAAAAATATATATATATATTAATATTATTTAAATATATATCGATATTTTATATACATATATATATTATGACATACAAGTACTTACAATACACTTTTCGTAATATTTATGTCACTTTTCGCAGCAGTATCCGTACTAGCAGGAGTTTCGACACTCAGAACCGCGTCTCTGTCAAAAGATAACACTAACTGAATAATACTTTGGACTTTTGTCACGCATCACGTAGTACAATCCCCACTTCCAGTGTTCAGTGACCGTGTACTGTCGTATTGTAAACATATAATGTTTACGTTTGTATGATCTATATAATGTGTCTGCGAGATTCTGTGTTTTGTCTCGAAAATAAATTCGAGAGAGAGAGAGAGAAATATTCAATAAATTTTTCAATAAAAGATATGCGTGATTTAACATTTTTTTTTTTTTAGGTTTGGAGAGAGCTTCTTTTTATATAAAATCTTTTACATATAAGGTGTGATAAGATTATATAGAATATTTCGTAATATAAAATTTATATTATAAATACACTCTCTAAATGATAGAAAATCAAAGATTAAACCTCAATAAAATAGATAAATTCTTGCACAAGCGAGAGCAAAGATAACATGTAGCAAGCTTACAACCGAGCATATACATCGAGATATGAGTGACATGCGACTCGACGATTTGGAAAGCGTTACCTGGCCAAAATCAGATTTTTGTTTATCGTTGTATGTTGTTCACAGCCCATAGTTTTCATCTCCATAAAGATTGCGTGACGCAGCGCAGGGCTTTTCCAATTTTCGATAGGAATCAAATTCCTGTCACTCGCGCACAGAGAACCATACGCCTCTGCCCGACAAACTCGTAAAAGAAACTGTTCGTTATTTTTTTATCATCAACAGCGAATGAGACCATCGGCACGTTTGTAGATTGTAACTCAATCACGAAACTCTACATGTTACACTATGCAAAATACAACAAACGAACTAAGAAACAGAATCGCTGCACGCAGCTACATCACATAATACAGCCATGTTTCGGCAGCTCTAATACTGTGCTTATTTTCATGTCGAGAAACATTAAATTTGAAAGTTATAAATACAACTAAAAATTGATATAGTAACTTCTAGCAAATTATAAGCTTTACAAAAATAAACAAAAATAAAAATATTTTTCTTTACGAGTTTTTATGAATTAATCAAAGATATATTAATATATATCGATATTTTATATACATATATATATTATGACATACAAGTACTTACAATACACTTTTCGTAATATTTATGTCACTTTTCGCAGCAGTATCCGTACTAGCAGGAGTTTCGACACTCAGAACCGCGTCTCTGTCAAAAGATAACACTAACTGAATAATACTTTGGACTTTTGTCACGCATCACGTAGTACAATCCCCACTTCCAGTGTTCAGTGACCGTGTACTGTCGTATTGTAAACATATAATGTTTACGTTTGTATGATCTATATAATGTGTCTGCGAGATTCTGTGTTTTGTCTCGAAAATAAATTCGAGAGAGAGAGAGAGAAATATTCAATAAATTTTTCAATAAAAGATATGCGTGATTTAACATTTTTTTTTTTTTAGGTTTGGAGAGAGCTTCTTTTTATATAAAATCTTTTACATATAAGGTGTGATAAGATTATATAGAATATTTCGTAATATAAAATTTATATTATAAATACACTCTCTAAATGATAGAAAATCAAAGATTAAACCTCAATAAAATAGATAAATTCTTGCACAAGCGAGAGCAAAGATAACATGTAGCAAGCTTACAACCGAGCATATACATCGAGATATGAGTGACATGCGACTCGACGATTTGGAAAGCGTTACCTGGCCAAAATCAGATTTTTGTTTATCGTTGTATGTTGTTCACAGCCCATAGTTTTCATCTCCATAAAGATTGCGTGACGCAGCGCAGGGCTTTTCCAATTTTCGATAGGAATCAAATTCCTGTCACTCGCGCACAGAGAACCATACGCCTCTGCCCGACAAACTCGTAAAAGAAACTGTTCGTTATTTTTTTATCATCAACAGCGAATGAGACCATCGGCACGTTTGTAGATTGTAACTCAATCACGAAACTCTACATGTTACACTATGCAAAATACAACAAACGAACTAAGAAACAGAATCGCTGCACGCAGCTACATCACATAATACAGCCATGTTTCGGCAGCTCTAATACTGTGCTTATTTTCATGTCGAGAAACATTAAATTTGAAAGTTATAAATACAACTAAAAATTGATATAGTAACTTCTAGCAAATTATAAGCTTTACAAAAATAAACAAAAATAAAAATATTTTTCTTTACGAGTTTTTATGAATTAATCAAAGATATATTCAATATTGAAAAATAAAAACTTTCAATCAATGTGATAATCAATACAATATGATATTTGAATTAATAAATAAAAAAAATAAAATATATTGCTTTTTTCATATTTTCAATACTGCAAGTTTTGCATGTATAATTTAGCAATAGGAAAACTAATATTGTTAAAATATTTCAATTTTTTATTACGAAATATTATTGTTTAATTTGGAATTGTTAAAATAGGAATAAATATAAAAATATCGCAGAGAAATTGATCAAAGTTAATTAATTTACGAATGTCCATTATTCCTCGTGAGATGCAGCGAGAATTTTGATGGGCTTAT
The DNA here is from genome assembly GCF_003651465.1 of Formica exsecta. NCBI lineage: Eukaryota > Metazoa > Arthropoda > Insecta > Hymenoptera > Formicidae > Formica > Formica exsecta. Next base: position 3,151,319 of record NW_021848556.1, read on the forward strand.
TTACGATAGCCCGCGGGGCTGTTTCGCTGGGCTTTTAATCAGTCCGAATATATACCGGATATGCAAAAAATTCTTATCCGCGGTCGGATATTACTTGGTTACATCCCTACGAAGCGGGGGCAATTTAATCAGCTCTCAACGTTATATCGACGAGGAACAGAATTGCGATTCTTATCGCGCGCGGCGAGCTGCTTTCCTACCGACAGATTGAAAAAGCTCCACGGCGCTTGCTCTCCCGTGCCTCCGTGCTTTTATCCGTGCCGTATATAACGAGGATTCCGATGAAATGCCGCTCACGAAGATTATTTTTGCTTATTACGGCGTCAGCGAGAGAGAGAGAGAGAGAGAGAGAGAGAGAGAGCTAAGGAAGTACGACGATATTCGTAAGTTCAGCCGCATCCTCAACGAACCGAAAATACTGCCGCGTATAGGAACTTAACTCTTGAGTAGTTGGACTATGTAAAATCACGTTGGTCGCATACGAGTGAAAATACCACGATCCTTTGGGTATCAAATGTAATATTACAAATTTGTACGACAAGACGAAAGCATTTCATAATTAATATCCGAGAAAAAACCGACAAAAAAGCACGGCACACATATTAAAATATCTCGCTAAAATCTCTACGCGCGCGCGACTCGTTGATTTTGCTTTTACAGTTTAAATTAAAAACACGCGCCGTTTGCGGTGGAATCGGATCGGCTCAGATTAAGGTCGGGCATGTTTTAGATCCGGTTTGACTGAAGGGTGGTGTAAACTCACACTGAAGTACCTTCGCTCTAAAATTCCGTATTTTTCGCTTTCGCAGCGTGTTTTGAATTCAATCAGTTTTGGGGCGCTTTCCGAACAAAAAACTACCAATATTTTTTTTATTTATTTATTTATTTTTTTTTTTAGTGTTATTATTTTTAGTTTGCGGTAGTTTTGCTAGTTTAGTAGGCAGTATATTTTGTGCGAGGAATTTCCTTTTTTATATCTAAAAAAATATAAAATCAGTCATACTATTATGTGATCTTTAATTTTTTTAAATTTACATAGTATATGTTTATAAAAAATATTATAAAAAATATTTAATATAAAAGCTTTCTCTCTCTCTCTCTCTCTCTTTCTCTCTCTAAAATTTTGAATTTTCTACAACTCGCGAACAAGCTTTAAAACATGTAAAGCGTGTTTGCGGAATAACGCTGTATTTCGTAGTGACAAATCCCAAGGATGAAACTACGCATTTACTGTACATGTCATGTAATGGAACGTCGAACCACACGGGACGATCACATTTTATGTACATTTCACGGGCGTAAAAGCCACGATTCTCGTTATAGACGAAACTGGAAGACTGGCCGCAGGCGCCACGTGAATTAGTAACTAACTCTCGTCGCTCGTGTGATGACAAAGAAACCACACACGCATACCCATGCATTGCGCGAGTCGCATATAGTCGCGGAGAGACCGTGCCGTTGAAATTTATATTAATGCTCGGAATGTGAGTCAAGCCTTGCGCCGGACGACCTTGTTCAAAAGCGCAGTTGCTTCTGATGATTTCCATTGCGCAGAGCGAAAGGAAGAATACATAATGGCTCGCGTGTGGGAGTAAAACGCGTATTGGTCAGGGGTCACGCGCCACAATTAGACACGTTAGTTGAAGATCTAATAACCGCGACCACACAGAATGCAGCCTTGGCATGCTTTTAACTCTTACTGCCGACGGATAAAATGACAATGTCCGGTTAACACAAACACATATAGGGTATAATGGGGAATGTTTTTATTTAAGAACTTTGCGGGCTATTGTGCTATCTAGCACTTGCCTTAAATACACGATGTCATGATAAAATCATTTATGATGCTACGTCAGTACTAATTATTTCTGACTCTTTTTTACAAAATGAAGTTTCAAGTATATATATTTGTCAGAGTGAGCAGTGTAAAAAGACAATAATTAAATTATCTTCGAGATATTTTATAGCAAAGTTTCAATGCATGAAGCACTACTTTAATCATTCACAACATTCATTTTCATGATATAATATTTTATGGATAATTTATAAATAGTATTATATGAATAGTCTTCAACAATTTTCTGTCGGGTAATCGCAAATTGAAATAACCAACAATGTAAAACGTACGAGAAAGTAAAAGAGAGAATGTCAACTGTCGAGTTTTTCATAAAACTTTCTCGCGTTAATATTTATATTCGCTATGATATCAAACTTGAAAAGAACGGGGCAACGTCGAGGTATCGCGCGTTAAAAAGAACGACGCGGTAATATGTAACTGTCATATTTTCGTTGTTATCTGAATTTATGATATCATGCGTATGATTTGCCTCCAAGCCCGGGGGAGATTAAAGCGGCGCATTTTCACGAAAGAATTAACTGTTAATCTAGAACAAAGATTTCTCCACAGTACACTAACGGTAATTAAACTTTACGTCCTGCCGCACATTTCGCGGGGCTCTATTCCTACGAATTCGCCTTTTTATGAGTTTCCGGGACGGACATCAGCATCCTGCTTAAGTACCGGCAGTTTCACCAGGTGTTCTTGTAAAACGATGGACCGTCTTTATTCTGCTCTGGTAATGCAAATGGAAATTATAACGCTTTGGATATGTAACAATTAACAAAATAATGCAAAAGATATTGCATCGAATCTTAGACATTCTATTAATCTACATTCGTCGAACAGAAAATTGTCATGTCCTTTCTAAATCACCAAAGAATCACGTAAGAAACAAGTTAATAAATTATTAATTTTTTTATCATGATAATAAAAAGGAATAAAAAATTAATTGTATGTAACAATTGTAAAGTTAGTGTCAATTCAGGAAATCTGACGTTTAATGCAAGTATATTTATAGACTAGAAATACACATAATGGCAAAAATAAGTACCAAGAAAGTAGTTTTAAAGAAACTAGAAAAAAAAATTTTATATAATCAAAAATATATTATTAAAATTTATATTATAAATACACTCTCTAAATGATAGAAAATCAAAGATTAAACCTCAATAAAATAGATAAATTCTTGCACAAGCGAGAGCAAAGATAACATGTAGCAAGCTTACAACCGAGCATATACATCGAGATATGAGTGACATGCGACTCGACGATTTGGAAAGCGTTACCTGGCCAAAATCAGATTTTTGTTTATCGTTGTATGTTGTTCACAGCCCATAGTTTTCATCTCCATAAAGATTGCGTGACGCAGCGCAGGGCTTTTCCAATTTTCGATAGGAATCAAATTCCTGTCACTCGCGCACAGAGAACCATACGCCTCTGCCCGACAAACTCGTAAAAGAAACTGTTCGTTATTTTTTTATCATCAACAGCGAATGAGACCATCGGCACGTTTGTAGATTGTAACTCAATCACGAAACTCTACATGTTACACTATGCAAAATACAACAAACGAACTAAGAAACAGAATCGCTGCACGCAGCTACATCACATAATACAGCCATGTTTCGGCAGCTCTAATACTGTGCTTATTTTCATGTCGAGAAACATTAAATTTGAAAGTTATAAATACAACTAAAAATTGATATAGTAACTTCTAGCAAATTATAAGCTTTACAAAAATAAACAAAAATAAAAATATTTTTCTTTACGAGTTTTTATGAATTAATCAAAGATATATTCAATATTGAAAAATAAAAACTTTCAATCAATGTGATAATCAATACAATATGATATTTGAATTAATAAATAAAAAAAATAAAATATATTGCTTCTTTCATATTTTCAATACTGCAAGTTTTGCATGTATAATTTAGCAATAGGAAAACTAATATTGTTAAAATATTTCAATTTTTTATTACGAAATATTATTGTTTAATTTGGAATTGTTAAAATAGGAATAAATATAAAAATATCGCAGAGAAATTGATCAAAGTTAATTAATTTACGAATGTCCATTATTCCTCGTGAGATGCAGCGAGAATTTTGATGGGCTTATTTACGATAGCCCACGGGGCTGTTTCGCTGGGCTTTTAATCAGTCCGAATATATACCGGATATGCAAAAAATTCTTATCCGCGGTCGGATATTACTTGGTTACATCCCTACGAAGCGGGGGCAATTTAATCAGCTCTCAACGTTATATCGACGAGGAACAGAATTGCGATTCTTATCGCGCGCGGCGAGCTGCTTTCCTACCGACAGATTGAAAAAGCTCCACGGCGCTTGCTCTCCCGTGCCTCCGTGCTTTTATCCGTGCCGTATATAACGAGGATTCCGATGAAATGCCGCTCACGAAGATTATTTTTGCTTATTACGGCGTCAGCGAGAGAGAGAGAGAGAGCTAAGAAAGTACGACGATATTCGTAAGTTCAGCCGCATCCTCAACGAACCGAAAATACTGCCGCGTACAGGAACTTAACTCTTGAGTAGTTGGACTATGTAAAATCACGTTGGTCGCATACGAGTGAAAATACCACGATCCTTTGGGTATCAAATGTAATATTACAAATTTGTACGACAAGACGAAAGCATTTCATAATTAATATCCGAGAAAAAAACCGACAAAAAAGCACGGCACACATATTAAAATATCTCGCTAAAATCTCTACGCGCGCGCGACTCGTTGATTTTGCTTTTACAGTTTAAATTAAAAACACGCGCCGTTTGCGGTGGAATCGGATCGGCTCAGATTAAGGTCGGGCATGTTTTAGATCCGGTTTGACTGAAGGGTGGTGTAAACTCACACTGAAGTACCTTCGCTCTAAAATTCCGTATTTTTCGCTTTCGCAGCGTGTTTTGAATTCAATCAGTTTTGGGGCGCTTTCCGAACAAAAAACTACCAATATTTTTTTTATTTATTTATTTATTTTTTTTTTTAGTGTTATTATTTTTAGTTTGCGGTAGTTTTGCTAGTTTAGTAGGCAGTATATTTTGTGCGAGGAATTTCCTTTTTTATATCTAAAAAAATATAAAATCAGTCATACTATTATGTGATCTTTAATTTTTTTAAATTTACATAGTATATGTTTATAAAAAATATTATAAAAAATATTTAATATAAAAGCTTTCTCTCTCTCTCTCTCTCTTTCTCTCTCTAAAATTTTGAATTTTCTACAACTCGCGAACAAGCTTTAAAACATGTAAAGCGTGTTTGCGGAATAACGCTGTATTTCGTAGTGACAAATCCCAAGGATGAAACTACGCATTTACTGTACATGTCATGTAATGGAACGTCGAACCACACGGGACGATCACATTTTATGTACATTTCACGGGCGTAAAAGCCACGATTCTCGTTATAGACGAAACTGGAAGACTGGCCGCAGGCGCCACGTGAATTAGTAACTAACTCTCGTCGCTCGTGTGATGACAAAGAAACCACACACGCATACCCATGCATTGCGCGAGTCGCATATAGTCGCGGAGAGACCGTGCCGTTGAAATTTATATTAATGCTCGGAATGTGAGTCAAGCCTTGCGCCGGACGACCTTGTTCAAAAGCGCAGTTGCTTCTGATGATTTCCATTGCGCAGAGCGAAAGGAAGAATACATAATGGCTCGCGTGTGGGAGTAAAACGCGTATTGGTCAGGGGTCACGCGCCACAATTAGACACGTTAGTTGAAGATCTAATAACCGCGACCACACAGAATGCAGCCTTGGCATGCTTTTAACTCTTACTGCCGACGGATAAAATGACAATGTCCGGTTAACACAAACACATATAGGGTATAATGGGGAATGTTTTTATTTAAGAACTTTGCGGGCTATTGTGCTATCTAGCACTTGCCTTAAATACACGATGTCATGATAAAATCATTTATGATGCTACGTCAGTACTAATTATTTCTGACTCTTTTTTACAAAATGAAGTTTCAAGTATATATATTTGTCAGAGTGAGCAGTGTAAAAAGACAATAATTAAATTATCTTCGAGATATTTTATAGCAAAGTTTCAATGCATGAAGCACTACTTTAATCATTCACAACATTCATTTTCATGATATAATATTTTATGGATAATTTATAAATCGTATTATGAATAGTCTTCAACAATTTTCTGTCGGGTAATCGCAAATTGAAATAACCAACAATGTAAAACGTACGAGAAAGTAAAAGAGAGAATGTCAACTGTCGAGTTTTTCATAAAACTTTCTCGCGTTAATATTTATATTCGCTATGATATCAAACTTGAAAAGAACGGGGCAACGTCGAGGTATCGCGCGTTAAAAAGAACGACGCGGTAATATGTAACTGTCATATTTTCGTTGTTATCTGAATTTATGATATCATGCGTATGATTTGCCTCCAAGCCCGGGGGAGATTAAAGCGGCGCATTTTCACGAAAGAATTAACTGTTAATCTAGAACAAAGATTTCTCCACAGTACACTAACGGTAATTAAACTTTACGTCCTGCCGCACATTTCGCGGGGCTCTATTCCTACGAATTCGCCTTTTTATGAGTTTCCGGGACGGACATCAGCATCCTGCTTAAGTACCGGCAGTTTCACCAGGTGTTCTTGTAAAACGATGGACCGTCTTTATTCTGCTCTGGTAATGCAAATGGAAATTATAACGCTTTGGATATGTAACAATTAACAAAATAATGCAAAAGATATTGCATCGAATCTTAGACATTCTATTAATCTACATTCGTCGAACAGAAAATTGTCATGTCCTTTCTAAATCACCAAAGAATCACGTAAGAAACAAGTTAATAAATTATTAATTTTTTTATCATGATAATAAAAAGGAATAAAAAATTAATTGTATGTAACAATTGTAAAGTTAGTGTCAATTCAGGAAATCTGACGTTTAATGCAAGTATATTTATAGACTAGAAATACACATAATGGCAAAAATAAGTACCAAGAAAGTAGTTTTAAAGAAACTAGAAAAAAGAATTTTATATAATCAAAAATATATTA
>NW_021848556.1:3158378-3176121 GCF_003651465.1 Formica exsecta
TTTATATAATCAAAAATATATTATAAATATAAATAAAATAAATATGATAATAATATACTTAAATATTAATAAAATATAAAAGTTATAAAAACATGCTGAAATATTTAAATATTTCATTCAGTATCATTTTGTACTTCAAGCCTATTAAAAATTATTTAGTGCTATCATTTCGAGTTAGTTCATTACAGTAACTTCAGAATACTAACAAAGAAAAGATGCAAGTTGGCTGTTTCGACGAGATTTTATAGAACTTTGTAGCATATCGTCTTGCTTCTATTTCAAGTTTGGAAACTGGGACCAATTAATAACGCTCCAATTATAATAAGTAGTTTAAATAATATAAATTATTTCGCCAGAAGTTTAGACAGTTTGAGTTACATTTGTTGAATATTTCTGTGGTGCCCCAAGATTTTTAAAAGGATAAACTAAACTTAATTAAAAAATTAACTTTTTTTCTTTTGGATGGGTTAATAACTCTGTATTTAAAAAGTAGGGAAAAAAGTAAGTTAAAAAAATGACCAGTTTCTACAAACTTCTATTGTTCTACTGGGGAAAGCAAACTTCATAAGTTATAAAATAATGGAATTCCAATTCAAGATCCCTAAATATAAGAATTTGAAAACTATATCTCAAAACAATAAATCGTAGCTATTTAAAAATATGCATTTACGTATCACACACTCTGCACTTTTTCAGATTTTTCCTAAAAACGTTACCTTTCACTTTTCAGATACGAAAGTAAAGAAACATTCGATTGATGTAAACAGACACATAACCAGTGATAATTTACAGAAGAGTAAAGAGTGACAAGCGAGCCCGAAGACAGATCGATATTACAGCGGCGAAGTTGGATAAAACTCGAATATAGAGATTCGATATAATGGCAGCAGCCGGTCGTAAACCGCTTTCACTTCGATTTCAGTCACGCTCGCAAACTTCGCAAATCCACCAACTTATTCGCAGCGATTTCATAGTGCGAACAAGCGCGAAGGCGAGCCTTTAAGAGATTAAAGTGACTCGCTGGAATCAGTCCATTTAAAAGATTGAACGTGCGAATTCGTGGCTTTCTCCATTATACGGTGATTCTTTTGTGAAATATATATATTAAATACACACACATAACACGTAACTGTAGAATTTGTTAAATGTGTCCTCTCAATACTTTTTCAATGAGAAATATTTAAAAAATTATATTTTTGAAGAAGGGTAGGTCTCTCGTGTCAATCTTTTATCCCTTCAATAATTCTCATACTGCCAAGGAATTTTAAATAGCATAGATATTATATATATATATATATATATATATATTTTTTTTTTTTTTTTTTTTTATTTTTTTTCTAAATTTCTTTGAAAACACGAGTTACCTCGTTACAAGCATGCCCTTAATTTTGGATGGTCTAATGTCTTTTAATAAATACACAAGACACATTTATACTTAGATCACACTTATATATTCTAAATTATATATATCCACAAGTATATTCTTCTTTTGATTTTAAATTTTGAATTTATATTAAACGTGTACAGTCATTTGAAGAATTTAATAGTTCAAAACTTGAAAAAATTAAGATAAACTTTTCTCAATTTCTTCAAGTTCTTAAAAAAGGGAATGAAACCATTATAGTAGATGTTCAAAATCTAGGAATGTGTCGCGCCAACATGCTGAATGTACGTACGCAATTTCATGGGATATTACGGTGATAAAATTTACTAGCGCGTTCGCATTACTCGCTACAATTCTATAAAAATAACTTCCCGCTCCGCGCTCTTTTCTCAATTACGGACTCGGTTCCTACACACCGTTGAGATCGCGTCATACACTCCGAGGGCAAGCCCCGAGAAAAAATCTCATCTCGCAACCGAGGAGGCGCCTCGCCACCCCCCTCGTCGTGCTCGCAGCAGCAAAGCTCGGACAGATTGGAAATTGCAATTTAGAGATTGCAATTTACGGAACGATATCGCCGTTAAACAATTTTAAGCTCGATACAGATGACGGAAAGGGGTTCATGTCAGTCCGGAATCTTTCGCGCGAGAACGCACGCTGCCGTACCAACCACAGCCGTGATTTTATATTGTATATAGATGTGTCCACCGTCCAGCTGGTTAAACGTAGCCTGGAGAAGTTGGCCAACTGTTGTTCCGAATGTCGCGATAACCAGGGGAGAATTATTAAGGGATCCGCGGTGACGAATGGTCGCCGCGAAGAGAAGCTCCGGACAAAAGGAATTTCGCAAAACGAAACACCGCGTCGACGTGGAACGTCGCACCGCGAACAAATTAGTACGTGATAGTATTGTAAAAGGAAATCGTAGCGTGGTAATCTCACAATTCTCGCAGCGTGAATACGCGATCCTCGAATCGGGAAAACGGCCGCAGCAACCGTTTTCACTTTATCTCGCTTTTCAACTTTACGAGGCTTGACCCGCGCAGGCTATGTACTCGCATGCTGTTTTCAACTGGATTCTTTTTTTTTTCCCCCTTATTTTTGTGCACGCTATTCCAGAAGCTTATCGCGGAAAGCGTACGTTTATTTGTATATCGCATTAAGCAAATTTATCCGATGAATAATGTCGCTTCTCTCTCGGCGCGGTGGTATTTTTGTGTCGGTGATGCTGCGCATGAATATTTATTAATTTTCGTAAAGTCACTGAAAAAAATATGTAAAATAATTGCAATATAATAAATTGGCTGACAATAAAGTAGCCGTAATGTAACATTTTAATTGAACTCCGCATCTTCCAAGCTAAATAAAACCGCACTAAATGTTAGCCGACGCTTTTTGCCGCGATAACGTAAGTTCGCGCTGTAAAAGCCCGAGGTTATTCATCGAGCCAATATTTTCCCACATAATGGCAGGCATCTCTGCCTAAACATTTTTCCTCGTCTTGCACCAAGTACTTCGAAGCTAATATCCATGGTAACAGGGGTAACAATAATTTCTTTAAACATTAAGCGAGAGATATGGGCATCCCTCTTATTAGAAGCGACATTTCGTAATCGAATTACGTTAATGCACCATTGACTTCAGTTCGATTTCACGCCCCCCCAGACGAAGCATCGCGAATCGTCGGAGACGCAGCAGATGCGCAAATTGTCGTACCGTGTACTTATCGCACAAATTGTGCGAGTCGTCGGGGAAGACGCGGACGAAACGAGCAGGGTCCGAGAACGGGAGCGGAGGAAAGGGTCGCAACATATGTCACAGATGCATTCTCGCATTCGCGAATAGAGATGCGAAATATCGAAGACGCGAAATTGGGGCGCGCGGATTCAATGAGCACGATCGAGCGTGAAACGAGGTAATATAGGGGGACGAGAACCTCTGTTGGCAGTCTGGGGAGGCGACCTTCGAACTCGGCGACGCCCTTTAACAATGACCTACGAGCCCGCCGGGAAAACTTTACCCATTCGCAGCGTCGCGTCGCTGCATTAACCCATTAATTAAAGCCTTTATCCGCTCAGATTCCTAATTTACCACGATTGCCAGCATACATTACGCGTACACGTAATAGTTTTATCCTCGACGAGTCCCAGTACATTATACTTTTATTTTTCTAAATATTTCGTTATTTTTGGTCTCCTTCTCTTTTTTCTCTCTCTTTCTCTTCATATAAAAAATAATAAATTTAAACTCTACAACGCGATAAAACTTAACTTTACAATGGGAATTTTTAAAAAGAGAAAGATATATATACAATGGCGCAAACACTCATTTTAAGATACTCGTATTTGCTCGAAAGTGAGATACAACAAAGAGCCAAGATCGTGTTCCAACATCTTGTTCCGGTGCAATGTTCGGTTATGTACATGTACAGTATACAGCTCACGATGCAGCAACAATGCGAGAGACGAGCGATAGTAGTCGTGAAAAGAAGCCACCATGTGGACCAAGGCTACAGATTATACGTCGCAACATGATACGCTGCCAAGACAGACTTCGTAGATGCGTTGCAAATCTTCTTACCTTGGAGTACGCTTTATACGTACAACGGCATTATTTATTTTTCTTCTTCTTCAGTGGAAAAATAGATTCGGATGTGAAAAGTCGGTTTTTGTAACTAGCTTTTGTCACGCATTTTTTGGCTTATTAATTTTTTTCTGTCTACGATATTATCCAATGATATACTTATTCAAATATTAATTCCTATTTTCTTTCTTATCGTGAAATTACTTGTAAAGAGACAATTATTCTCAATAATGTCTATCTTTATTCTTATATTTACAATCGAGAAAGGAAATACGCTGATAGCTTTGAAACATTTGTATATTGGAGCGGAAAGAATCAATTCTTCGGTTTTGCTTGTCAAAGACACCGAACGAACTTATAAGTAAAGAAAAATGGTAACGGACGCGTTTACGATAAGATTTCATACGCAAGTTCAGCGTGCACGTGACGTGTATATAAAGTCACGCGTCTATATATGTTTGCAAGTTGTAAAGAGTCGGTGAAGGAGGCAGAGAGCTTGAACAGGCGTTACCTCGAGACAAAACCACCGTCTCGGTATTGTCTGGACCAAACCGAGCAAATCAACCGCCAACCGCTCTCACTTTGGCTCTTGCATACCTCTAGAACGTTTCCCCCTTCCCGCCCTTTTCCCAGAACACGCGGACCATCCCTCTTTAGGTACCTATCGCGAGACATACTGTCTTCGCCGAGTCATCCACCCTTGTTTCTGAAAACGGCTTACTGGACAAAATACGATGGAAATCGCACGGTTAAAGAATAAAAAGATACAGAAATGTCGATTTATTGTTTCTTAAATTTACGCCGTTGTATAATTATTATTTTAATTATTATTTCTACACGATTCCATCTGTTCGCAGTAAATTAAAAAAATATTGGACGAGAGATTAGAAATGTTCAGAAATATTCGTTTTTAATCCTATTAAATATTCATTTGGCGAGCATATATATATATGCATAAACCATGCGCCGTATCTTTGAGCACGAACAATTTTCACATGGTTAATGGGTGTAATGCTGCCAGATGCATCCTGCGTGTAGACAGCTCGAGATTGCTTATGCGGGCAATCTGTCGCATTGCGCGGTGATTGGTCTGCCTTGATGTAACCTCGATCGATTAGTTAGCCATTAACGGGGCCATTAATTATCGTGACGAACTTGAGGTCGCGAGAACTTTCTCACGACTGTACATAAATCATAGCGAATCTGACGTTAATATGTCCATCGAAACGCAAACCAGAAAATTACGAAAAATGCACCAACATGAGCGACATTTTCTTAATGTGAGCATCTAAATGCATGCCGATCAATTTCATAGATCTGAGAGAGAGAGAGAGAGAGAGAGAGAGAGAGAGAGACAAATGGTGGTCCGACATGTGTCACACGGGAGCGTTTATGCTCCGCGCATAGCGAGTCGTGCGTTACGCACGTTTCGCCTTGCGAGTCATGCTATATGTACATATATCTACTGCATCTACGTGTCAGACGTAGAACACTCGAGATACGTAGACACTCGCAGAGCGAATCGTATTTCAGAACACTGTATAAGAATAGTGACACATAAATTGTGAACACTACGTGCTGTTGCTAGAAATATTGCATTTTATTTTTTATATTGCATGACTAAAATAAAGTTGTGCAGAGAATGTTCCAATCATTTGATAATATATTTTGTAGAACAGAGACTCTCTGTTTTCTTTTTATTATTTCTCTAAATTATAATATATATATATATATATATATATAATTCTCTCTACATAAAATATCAAAAAGTTCATGTATAAATTATTGTAAATTTTGATTGTAAAATTTTTTAGTTATTTCTTTCCTCTTCAAAAAACCCTAAATTAAGAATATAACTAAAAAATAAGAAAAATATTAAATACAAGTAAATTTTTATTTTGTACAATTTTTCCCAGTTTAACCCATTCATTTTATACGTAACATAATAGTGCATAATAATTATAACGGCGTTTGAACGCAATCGTAACATAGAGTTACTCCTCGCGTACGCCAAATATATGTCAAGCTGCTTCATACGCATCTCATGTTCGCAATCCCATTGGATAGTCCAAAGTACACGCAACGACGGTCACGCACGCGTGCGTATGTATTCAACATATGTACATTAACGAAGGGTCGCAGCCCGAGGGATAGATGACGTCTGCGACAAGAGGGATACCGCCGGTTTGCGGCTGATCATGTGTGCACATGTGGATTCACCACCGGAGGAAACAGGGTCAGCGTATTGCGTGCGAATAACGGCTAATCGCTGTCTAATAAGTTTGTCCGCATAATCGATAACAGACGTCGTCGGTCACGATGGGCGACGTCGTTGCCGCGGAAACGTTCAACGATTTTATCGGAAATACTTTGCGAGTAAAATTCGATTAAACACGTTGGTACAATGGCGAAACACGAACGAGCTAATGCGTTTAGTACAAAAAAACACTTTTATGGAGAGCGTAAATAATCTTGTTATTCTTTAACCGTACTATTTTACATATAAGTTCTTGTCGGTAGAAACGAGAGTTGTATATTAAATTTCTTAATTTAATTTGATATATTTGAAAAATATCGCAAAATGTTTCACGACCAAAAGAACTCGTATAAAATTCCGATTAACAAAAAATGTTATTCTCTCTATTTTTTGATTTATTAAAAATTTGTATACATTTTTTTTTTTTTTAATTATAATTATAACATTAAAAAAAAAAAAAGAAACGTGCGATATCATAAATTTTACTTTTGATATTAATCATCAGTGCGTGCAGTTACATGACATTTCGTTGCTATGATTTCTAATGACATTTATCTCTGCTGCATTTCATTTCACAAATTAGAAATCTTTCACGACGAAAAATATAATGTTGTCGCGAAAGCTATCCACCGAAAGTCTGTTAAGAGAAGTTTCTAAAAAGCTATACTGTCGAACAGAGTACTGTATCCTTAAGTGCGACTGTATGTTTACCTGTTATGACCCGTAATTGCGAAAGTTATCGCCACACTGTATTATTGTCGCGTCAATAAAACGCGAGGCTGTCTCTCTCTTGCATTGCTTTCGCGTTCTACATACGGAATTGAATGGCAGTTCGAGAAAATAATCAGGGAATAAAAGACGACGAATTATTCGGGATATCGACGTATTCGCTACGATTGTCACGCTATATTGAACTACTTTGAATGACGTAATCGCTCTTACATTTAACGAGTCACGTATCAACTTGTAAAATAATCTTGAAATGTATAATATTTGGAATAATATATAAAAACATATATATATATGACATTAAATACAAAACGCGTGTTATACTTTATATACAGCGCGGTTTTTTAAATAAATTAAATTATTATATTTATCGTAAAATAAATGCAACAATTAAAGTAAAATATTATTATTACCAAAAATAATAATTTATGGTGAGTAAATTTAATGCCACATTTGTCACATTTATATATATCCCGATGATATGTATATAAAATATAATAGTTACTTAGTAACCGAGTAATAATTTGATAAGAGAGTCGAATATATCTTTGACGATAATTTCTAATAATAAAAAATCAAATCAGATTTACATATAATCTACAATTACATGAGGCAAATTTTAATCGGCCATCGACATGTAAGAAAACTAGCTAGAATATACTTCGGTTCTTCGTATCGATCTTCTCTCGACATGAACTGCATAGCAATCTGCAAACACGGCGACAACTCCTTTGCACTGGTAAAACGCAGGAGAACAACGGCATATTCTCCGTCGATATGAGCCGATCGTGACATAACAGCGAGACGCGGATACGATATCGACTATAGTAATCATCGGCAATATCGAAGCCGCATCGGTGGCTTCAAAACCATGCTAGGTCGTGCACGCCGGGATTGAGTGCAGGCACTGTTTGCGTTTCGCCGTACGTATATACACGATAATTCCGCAATAACGCTGAGTGGCACGGTGTTCTCCTCCGCGCACCCCCTTCCACAAATCCCTTTACTTCCCTCCCGCCGCGCAACCGTCCCCATTTTGCCTTACAATAACCGGCAACCTGTTACGGTTGCGTAATAAAGCCGCTCGTTTGTGGCCCCTTATCGGAGCCCCTTCTCGCCTCTTCCGTCCCGTCCCGTGTGTAAAATGTATGCGCTCGCGGCAACGAGCGAGAGAAAAGCAAAATTCATTTTCCCCACGAAAATTATTAATCTCTAACTATTTCTCTGCTGAATCGACAAACGTTTTTTGTGTCCGATATTAATTGCAAACCTGTACATAACATTTCCATTAAATATTGCATTACAGTGGATTAAATACAAATGTGCGAAAATTAATCTGTATTTTCATATTTTTTTTTTTTTCGCGTATCGATTATCCTGTGTCAAATCGCTCGAATTTTCACGCATACTTTATTCCCTTTACGTCGTATTATTTCGGAGTGAAATCGTTTCTGAAAGCAGCTCGTCGCGTGGGCGTCGGATAAATAACGCGCGCTTCCCCCTTGTATCTCTCTCTTTCGCGCATTACGATGAAGGTATATCGTAGACAGAGTCCGCGTCCGCCGTCCATCATATCGTTAATGCACGTCGTTTTCTCCCGCCATCTGCCTCTCATCCGCCTCACCGATCCCTTTTCTCGTATGTATCTTTCTCTTTTTCTCTCTCTCTCTCTCTTTCTCTCTCGCTCCCATCTCCTTTCTGCCGTAAAACGCGACTCTATTCGTCTTACTTTTCACGGGCGCCCCGTTCCATCCGGTACAGTTTCTGCCGCGTCTTCATCGCCTCTCCCGTTGTCTCCCGCTCGCATTTTCCGTCCTCCTTCCGAGGCCTTCGCTACCGGAAAATACATCCCCGGAGAACGTCGTCTTGGCGAACCCCGACTGCATTTTCGCGTCGGTAGTTTGGAGCACTCTGTGCTCAAGATAAAACCGGCTAATTGCGCACCGGTATTGTGCGGTTGCCCCACAAAACCCAGTAACGCCCAAAATTTTCCATTAGCCGGCCGTTATTCGTTCTCTCTTTTCATTTTTCTTCTCTAATATTGGTTAGAAAAATTCTCTCGATTAATAATAAAACAATATCGATCCAGAGAAAAACTATCAGCGAGATAATTCGTTTTTTGCGTGTATGTTATTGTTGAGTCGATCGGTTTTTAAAATACTATAAGCACGAGTATCGAAATTGTTAACGTATAAATAAAACTGTACCGTTTCTAAAATATAGATGATGAAAAAATATTTGAATAATAGAAAACTAACCGTGGCGTGTGAATTTATGTTATCTTTGCGCATATGCTGTACTTTTATATTTTAATATCTGTATTTCTGAAAAACGAATATACACACACATACACTGTTTTAATATTTTTCGATAGATATATTTTTAGAGACAACAAAAAAAAAAAAATTTGAAAGAGCAAAATGCAAATTTAATTTAATACTAAATTGCACGATTTTTTAGACTACTTATTATAAATTACCAATAATTTCATGTTCGATACTACTGCGATAAGCACCGTCAATGGATAATTAAATGCAGCTGCATTCTTAGCAATCCGGAGATATCGATCGTCGCATTCCTCCTCAAGTAATGATTCGCGTATCCGTTATTTTTCTTCCCTTTTTTAAACTTCATGTCTGCAACTACTATATATTTATATCGCGCTGCGAACAATTTATTTAACCATTAAGATGTTCTAGCGTGTGCTTGCACGACTACCGGTCGGCAGTAGCTTTCTCTCATCAAGACCAGCTGCATACTCCATTTCCAACTTTCTTATTGCATCATCCCGACTGCGTTTCTGTAATTAGTTGGGATAATCTAGGAGAGATTCTTTCTTCAATTTTTCGTTCTACGCGATCCGGTATAACTATAATTTAACTGCGTGCGCGTATCTTGACATGTCTGAGCGCGGCCAACGACCTTTCTCGTTAATACACTCTTGTTTAACTGGCTGTATCTGGACTTAAGCGTGTGCGATCAATTTCAGATGTGGCCTTATTAATCTTTTGATAATTGACGCCAGATATATTTTGATATCGAAGTATCGATAAGAATTATATAATTTCTTTATCTCTTCGAGGAGAACCGAAAGAATCTTTTACGATTCCAAAGCTTATTAAGTCCGACGATGGTCATTGAGGAAGCGAGCTCGGTCGCGTCGATTGCTAAGGTCATTGCTTGTTCTCCCCTGCTTCCGGAAGTCGTGCGTACGCTGTAATCATCGTGTTGATTTGCGCCGACACACGGTACCCTCGAAAAAGCCCGAGGCAAAGTTGCATTTCGTATTTGTTTTGTGATTATGTGTAGATAGAATGAAAATTTATGATACAATAATATTATCAAAGACATGGATCCAATTTTTTTCCTACGATCGCTTCAATCATATTTTTATCATGCACTGTTATATCAATTATCTGTTATGCCTTTTACTATACGAGCGAAAATCTTTCAGCGAACTTTACGAATTTAGCCTTTAAAAATAGGAACTACATTAAATATGTAGTTAAAAAATTTTTTTATTTAATGCTATAAGATAAGATCGGGACACGAGAGATTTTATTTTATATATTATTGTATAAACCAACTTCATGTTCTACGCCCAGAGTTCAAATATACGAATCTTACTTTGAATATTTAATTCTCAACGTTGTCTTGTCGTGGAAGGCACTCACGCCATAATGTCCACCCACGCGGGAGTCCCACAATATTAATGACACGGTATGTACACGTCCTGGTGTCATAAACGGCTATATCCGTAACTTAACACAAGATATGGAGGAACGTAAAAAGGTTTACACTTTTGCATCCAGACGCAAAATAATGGCGAAAAGTACATTCTCACATAATTCTCGCTGGACAAAAAAAAAAGAAGAAAAGAAACGCGAAGGATTAAAAACCCCCCGTGGATCATAAAACTCGGTCTTTAATTATTTGTTTATTCGCTTCCTGGCACACGCGCGATTAAATCTCGCCATAAAGTATCTTCGTCGCGGGGAAAAAGCGGCGTTATCTGCATAATAATAACGACCGTGATAATTAAAAAAATCGCGACGTAATAGCCGCGGAGACTAGCTAATCTATTCAAAGCGATAAAAATTGTGCCAGGGGTGACGCACAAAACCTTCGATTTTTCGCGAACGCAACCCACAAAAAGGCTGGCCGTTGGCTGTTTTTTTTTTTCAGCGAACTACTCACTCCCGCCCTCCCTCCTCGATTCTCTCACCGCCGATAGTATTTACGTTGATTAAACCGCACCGACGTTTTTTCGCCGTCACCCCGCCGCCGGCCACAGGTAAATTGAAGCGTTTTTCCGTTCGCTCACCCCGTTGCGAATAACGATGTACTCCAGAAGCGCGGAAAAACAAAGAGTAAAGTTACTCTCTCTCGCTATCGTCCAGATCCCGTGATCGAATCGCGTTTCGCGCGAAACTTCGGACTTTCATCCTGTGACGTGATTTACTTTTCGCACCGGTCTCTAATTGCGCGGAATTTTTCAAAATAGTTTACCGGCCAGGGGAGTACTTCGTCCGCGTTACAAAATGTACAGCGAGCGGAAATCAGAATTCAATTATGCACGCCCGTGCACGGCATAATTATGCCGTTATGCGGCACAATTATGTCGACATAATTGCATTCAATAGAATTATTTCGATTGCATATCTTTCTATATTTATGCGAGTTACATTTACATCCAGCAGCTACTGCGTCATGCATTAATTTATGTCATGAATGTTACAGTTACCTGCAACATCATATGCGTACTTGGTTGATATATATATGAATAATAGATGATATAAAATCTCTTTAAATAGCCTTATTTATTTATTAGCTCGTACAAATTATGCACGACTCGCGTCGCTTAAAACGTGTTCTAATGACAAATTGTTCTCAATCATTTCATTCTCTCCTAAACGCTTAAAAAAAAATAACAGTTCTCACATTGCGTTGAAAAAAAACTGTGGCTTGTAGTTGGAGGCCCCTCCAGGCAGTTCATCGTAGAGGAAACGCTTTTGTCTCCGCACGAAAAGAAAACGTTACACACGTATTTTTTTTTCTTCCCTTTTTTTTTTCTTTGAGGTCGCGCTCGCGGCAAAACGCGTCACGTAAGGCGGAACCGCAGGTCGATCAACCTTTGCGTGCTGAAATTTCTCTAACTGCGCTCGCACTTCCTCTCTCGATCGATGCGCGGTTACCTTTTGCGACGTACCTCAAAGGCAAAAGAAAAAGACTCTTAAAGTACACACTTCTCTTTCCGCCGCAGGCGAAAACGTCATTGTTTTTTATCAATTCTCGTCGTGTTCTCGCGATTATAAAAGGCTTCCCGGCAACGCGATATTGTCGCTGGAAATTCCAGGAATTTCATCGAGTCCATAACGCGTGAGCTTATGTAACGCCCGTTAATAGACATTCCTTACATAAAGACGTGACACTGTCATTGAAATCGACCAACAAATGCCGAAACAATACGTGCGAAACGTTTCAAATAAAATTGACATCAATATATTCAAGACTGTATTGAAATAAATTTGTTCTTTTGGCAAAGTTTCAACCGAAAAATAACCATAAAAATTATGTAATATTGGAACAAAGATATAAATGTCAAAAGCTTTTAAATTTAACATGACATAAATTTTATTTCGACATTGCCTTAATTTAATGTGCTTGAAATTCTCGAAATAGCCAATATTGAAAGTTTATATCAGTGCAAAAACAAAATATAATATCTTACGAACAAATTTTTACTGATGTCCAGAATTATCCACATACATAAAATCGTTTGTATTCATAGAGAATGAAGTGACAATTTCTTTTTATGTATTCCTTCAATGAACTTTATAAATGATATGCCGATCATGTATAGCTGACGAACGATCGTAAAATCAACTGTTGAGTGGTCAGTTGCGAGAAACCTATAACGGGACATTTGTCCATGAACCACAACGAACTTGCTAGTTAATCGCTCCATTGGTAACGTTGCTCCTAAAGTCAGCAGAGAGACAGACATCAATGGACGAGAGGCAATTAAATGCGATTTCCCATTCTAAGATAATTCTGGAACGAGAGACAAAGCTGTGTCTATGTATATGTGTGTTTGACAATGTCGCGATCTGATATATGACAACTCGAGCCACTCTATAAATTAGTAAATTTACCTGTATAATATTCTTCAAAATCAACGATTTTACAATGGCACAATTTATACAGAAAAAGAGAGACAGAGAAAGAAAGAGAACCAATAATATAATTTATCATTTTATCTTATACTAAATTGAGATTTTAAACTATTACTTCAGTTTTGCATAATTTCCTGTTTTAAGAAAAAAATATATAAAAAAGTATATACGATAAAATATATTTTTTATAAAAATTGATAAATTCCTCCTTGTATTTCTGCGCAAGTACAAGATTGATTTTTTTTTTTTTTTTTTTTTTTTAAATTCACCGCGTGCAATAATGTAGCTTTCTAAATGTGCCATCATAAAAAAAAGATGCGGGACTCGTAACTATAAATTTCATTCCCGGAAAAAAGCATATATGCGTAATAACGAGTATCAACAGCGATTTTTTTCACTGGCATGTACGAATTTTGATTGGCCATTCCTGTACTTTTAACGCGACGCTTGAACCGGCAAAAGATTGGTCGCGAGGGAACGCAATCACGAAGGTAATGAATTCTGGCAATTTCTCGCAAATTCTCTACCGTCCAAGGTGGGCGGATCCCCATGGAGTTTCCCGTAAAAGCAGACACACTTACGACCAGAAACTTCGTGCACTAGTATGAATCATGCGCGCGACACCCAACGGTACATCACTACGAGAGCTCACATGGAATATATGCATGAGACTAGAAGTTAAAGCTCCGTAAGTGAACTAATAAATAAATGGATTTTAAAAGAAATAAAAAATGGTTACAGCGCGGTTACTATGTGAAGTAGCGACCATTAAACGAAAGTATAGTATCCTGGAAATTCGTAATTAAATGTGAGCTTCCACGTACTGTAAAATAGAGAGATGATAAAGTTGATAATCTTACTTTTTCAAAAGAAATATTTTTTAAACAGACATTTTATAAATATTTAAAATAATAAAATTAAAACATACGTATAGATTTTGTATGCACATTATAACAATATTAATATTCTATGTTAAGAATTTTTTCAAAAAGATTTTCAAATATCTGTCATTCATGGGATAGTCATGGAATATCTCATAGATGAGTTCGGAAACTAAACTATCATAGCTCAACTGTAAAGACAAACAGCAAGGTACGAAAGAGTCGAGAGCTCGTGAAGGGTTAAGTCGGCCAAAGTTTGTGCAAGTTCGAACAACTTAGCCGAAGCCGAGGAGAAGCGAAGAAATGTCTCCCTTACCCTGCGGCTTACGCCATTCCGAATGAAATATGCATGTACAAGGTTAGGGAGTACAATTTTCCCGGAAAATAGCCGCCCCTTGTACGCCTTCGCCTTCGGGAAAACTTCTTCTTCGGTCAAAGTACAAAAGAAGATGTGCCCTGGGTCTACGGCAATCTTTCTCTCTCGCTAAACATGGAAATCCGTTAGTGCCTGTCGCGAAAAAGCGGCGCATAATCGTGCGTCTTTGAGACATTGTAAATTTCGCCGACATTTTTAAAATGTTAAGCAAGGAAAAAGACTAAAATATTAAATTTAAAAAATTTTAAATGTAGGCTCAAACTAAACTAAGAATTTTTATAAATAATTATAAATATTAATGCATACTTATTCATTTGACAAATAAAAATGGTC
Organism: Formica exsecta; assembly: GCF_003651465.1. Lineage (NCBI taxonomy): Eukaryota > Metazoa > Arthropoda > Insecta > Hymenoptera > Formicidae > Formica > Formica exsecta. The sequence goes on from NW_021848556.1 coordinate 3,173,098, forward strand.
CAAATAATTTCTGCTTTTCAGATTTGAAACTCAAATTTACACATACGAAATTTATAGTAATAAATCCAAGAGATTAAAGAGCTAGCTTGTCGACGAGAGCAAAACGCGACTGTTTAAAAAAAAGCAATTACAAATTCTCGTAAGGTATCTGCAACCGTAACAGCGTGCGAGATTTGAAATTTACACACGCGCGAACAAGAGTTATTTCAGCCTTAAATCTAGGGGTTAGTACTGGATATTTCAATATGTAAATATCGAAACTATAAAAAATTCAAGGGACCGATTGATCGTAAAAAAAAGCGCGCATCGAGTAAATATATTCACGGCCTACGGATGTTGTCGATATTTCAACCGATTCGAAATTCCGTGAGGTTTCGCTCGAGCAAGCGTCACTCTCGAGAATTGTTCGCGTCCGTGTCGCATTTCAATTTCGATTCTTCACAAAAATTCGTATTCCTTTCGATTGTCGCGAAGCGATTTTCTCCTTCGTTCTCTCTATCTTTTCTTTTCTTTCTGCCATGTAGAAAAATTTCCGCACTCGATTTTCGATGACAATTTCGACTCGTAGCAATATTCGTAAAACGGCTTTTCCGACGCATCGGGTATGATCGCCGGACAAAAAAAAAAAAAAAAATTTGCCGAGCAGTTATGAAACGGTAGCTTGAGTCTATCTTAAAAAAAGTTAAGCTTATCCTTTCAAGATTTTCATTTCTCCACAGAAGAATAAACGCGCGGATAATGGAAAAACCGTTTAATCTTGGCGACCGAGATATCCGCGTCGCGATTTAGTCGTCCCGAGAATTCGTGAAACGCGGAAATGTAAAATGTGCTTTACGAGACAAGAATCGAGCGAAATGAGCGCGAGAAGAAAATGTGCTTGTAGTACAGACATAATGAACGACATTTAAGCGAGATTGCCGCGCAAAGTTTAATAAAACGATTTCATGTGCGATAATTGCAACGCAGTCAGATGCATTCACCATCTGCTATTAGAAAATTATTTTATCAGTGAAAGATATATTTTGATTTAAATTATTAAAAATTAAAAACTTGACACATATCGTTTATGCGTGCAGCGCAAAGATAAGACGGCGAAGGTGCACATTTAATATTAATGCAAATATTCGGAATGCAGCGTACATAAGAAGCGATAAATTTATGAAAGATATCTTGTTAATCTCTCCTTCATTCGTTTCCTTAAAAATACGATAAAGAAATACGCGCATCGGTAGAAAGTTAATGCACTTTGCAGCGCATAGCTCTTTTGCGAAATGACTCATCTTGCAACAAGGCGAATAAGCATGCGCGCGACCTCCCTCTGTTCCACATTACCTCTTCGTAAGGATAATTAAAAACTTTGAGAAACGGTAGACACGGTGATTACTCCTAAGAACGTGGTAATGAGTAAAATCCGATTAATTCATCATGCGTCAAAACTAAGTTTCAGAACAAAAGTTCCTAATTGTCTCGAGGAATGTTCGTTAAATTAAAGGGGCGCTGTATAGGTAGGTAGGTAGGAATTACCATCCGTGTTTTAATGTTTCTTCTCACTTTACTTCCGCGTAATTGATTAAATTTTATCCCGGGCATATTTAACGACCGACGTGCCGATAATGTAAAGTAAAAATGTGCAAGGGCAGCATTACGTCATCCCCACCCATTACGTAATAACTAAAAAAAAAAAAAAAAGAAAAGTTCCACTACATATTTCTCTCGATTTAACATACTTCGTCATGTAGAAGCTTCGGCTCAGCTGCGGCGTTTTACTGAAATTCGATCTATATTGATACCCAGGAAAAATTCAAATCCTAATGTAAAAAATTTTTATATTCAAACTTCAACTGCAATTTAAATTTTGTTGATTTTCGCGTTATATTCTATTTAAGTACTAAACGCATAATAAGCTTTATATTTTAATTTAAATTTCATCAAAACAGAATAATGGAAAACAAACATTTAATTGATTTTATCTAAAATAATTTGTTGTATCAAGAAAAATTATTCAATATAAAATTTTCATGAAAATGCATAGAGGGAAAACGGCATTGAAAAATGATGCAATTTAGAAGTTGTACAGGCTACTCTTGTAGATCTTAAGGAACGATATGAGGTTCATTACGGGACAAACGGTGACTCGGAAGCATCGAAAATGAGAGCCGGATAAAAATCACGTATTCTCCGTTCGCGATTGCGTACCGACCGCGTGTGGTATTAATAAATAAAAGGGCCAGTGCCCTTTTTTATGGACTATACACGTGAAGTCATAATGAATCTCATTTATTCCGCGAATAAAGAACGCAGTGCCCTGGACATGGTGATCGATGACCCTGTTACGTACGCAGTAACCGTAGTACCTACTAACTGCCCTTCCGCGTAATTTAAACTTGCCATTCGTAACTCTTTACAACCCGACGGAATTAAAGTGTAATGAGGCGCTTACGAAATTCATTTGACAATATTTTCGTGTGTTGTTACAGCTAACATTCTTTTGCTGATTCGGTCACTTTTAGCGTTACCCATTATCAATCTCTTTGTGATTCTTGTCTTATGATAAAATGTAATGCACCAATTTTACCAACATACGCACATTATTTAAATTTTCCTCTATTGTTTGTAATAAAATAATCATTTTATATAATAATTATCAAAGAAATTATAAAAAAATATATTTTGCAAACATAATAAAAATTTCCCATCTTTCAAGAAATTACAACCGAATATTCAATAAATATTCGTTTTATCTTTAAATTAATTAAAATAAGAAACAGTCGAAGTTGCAGCGAAGTTGAAGATAGTCGGGCTATCAAAAATGCAGAGAAGTTGCAGAACGGTATATTACTGCCAATTGAAAATTCCTGGAATGCACAAACCTACTTTCGCGGTTTATTACGCCTTAATAGCATATACGCCAAAGTAAAAGTCTACACGAGCAATTTTCCTCTTGACATTTGCCGTTCCGACATGGAAATCTCAAGATGTTGGGATATCGCGCGTTTACAAATGCTTCCCCCTCCTCCTCCCCCC
>NW_021848556.1:3176225-3188518 GCF_003651465.1 Formica exsecta
CCCCCCACCACACAGAATTTTATAAAGGATACCGCTGAGCGCGGTCTCGTTATACAACGTATCGCGGCATAGTTCAGCGAAGCACCTTGTATATTTGATACGCTGATGCACTCGCTATATCCGCAAATTCTTTCGTAAAAGGCACCGCCAAATGCGAGCTGCATTTTTCAAGACCGGGCGATCCGTTATATTATTACGTGACTCAACTACGAACAATGTAAGACCGGGAATCAAGGTTGTGCCCACGGACCAATGCTGTATAATTCAAGAGAAACACAATACAGGTATATCTTAATACCGCGATCAGTATCATAAATTTACAACGGCACACGGAGTCATGATGTACAGTATATCTCAAGTTTTTCATGAAAATGAAAAAGTAACAAGAAAAAAATTTATACTATAGAAATATCTCTGTCGTTAATTATAAATATACACTTTCCATATCAAAATTCAAAAAAATTAAAGATTACTTATCTGCCTAAATTTATAATACTATCAATCGAGAAATGATAAAATTTTTTTAATCTCGAACATTTTTCTCAGGTATTTTTATATTCTTTATGATATACAAAAAAAATCACGAAAAATTCTATTTTGTCTTAAGCAATAAAATCAATGTTATAATAAAGCAGACAGCGCGGTTACTTACGCTGAATAAGCTTGTGCCAGATATAATAGTTCTCTGACGGGAGTTGGAAAGGCTCTCAATGTCGCAGCAATATCGTGCTTTGTATTGAGGCAGTTATCGAAGTTACCTGTGACGCTAATTCGATAAATACTCGCCGCTTATTAGAAACGAGGTTACGGGATGACGGGCTAAAGTTCAGTCTAGCAGCATAATATGGTACTTCATTATATATCTCGCAATTGCGCCAACTCACGTTGACTACACGGCCGCCGACACCATAATACATCCCCCGCAACGACACCGTAACGTAAAATCTAAACATTATAGGCAGCTAACGCTCGAGTCATCCTAATGTAAAGCGACGTGGATAATTCAACGTACGACGTGGCAGTGAAATCAAGACCGACAGCCAGCATTGCACTCAGAAATATACAACGATACTCGATAACGTTAATATATAACTTGATTCAATGTTATTTTTTTATGCAATAATATAATGATATACTAATAGCGTTATAAACAGCGTTATAAACAACTTATAAAGTTTCTTTTTCTCATTAAATGCTTCAACTTTATCCGATTACACACTTCAGAGAACATTTAATATAGAAAGAGATTATAAATAATATTCTGAAATAACGTAACAATTTAAAACATTATTCAATTTCTAAATCGCATTTCTGTCACAGCACGATTCGTCTTTTACCATTAACAAAAACGATTGGAAACTTTTGATCACATACGACCGTGGCACAATTAACGACAGACGTGTATGGAGGTTTCAATCTCGCGCGTCGATAATCGCTTCGACCACCCGCGTATATGCAATTCGCAGTTTATAAGAGCGGCGCGCATGAAGGTCGTATTATCGGGTAACGATTTATCTGAACGTAATATGTACGCGGTAGCCGGACGGTAACTTCTAATCTGCCGTATAGGACCGCGACGCGATTGACGATCGACATTTAATCTGTGATGATGTTCGATACGAACTGAGATTCAGCCGGATTACGTGCGTCGCGCATAAACCTCCTATGCATCACCATTTATTCGATCAAATGAAATTTAACAGCCTCTTGAAATTTTAAAGAAGATAATCGCTAATTATTCATACGTACAAGATATTCCAAGAGAAAATCATAAATATAAGAATGAGATTTAGAGATAAAATTAAATAAAAGTATGATAAAAAAAATTAAGAAAAACTGGATCATTTAAATATGAATGTTGTCTGTCATATGCATTAATGATGGTCAGTACGCATGGTCAGTATGCATCGAACGCATCACTCCGAGTCAGATGTAATCGACCGTTCGTCAAACAATTTCTGTCTTCTGTCAATCAGACTCGTTTGATCGCGTGTATGTTTCAGCATGAAACAACCGATTTGAACGATTGCACGATCGATTAGATAGCAATCAGTCGAGAGATACAATGCTTCTGAAAAATATTAAAAACAATAAATAATTTTCTTTGCCTTTCCATCCATATCTCATTTCTACCGCGGACAACGAAATATATGCAGAATTATTCCATTTTTCATTATCTATTCACACATATATTTTATCGAATTTCCGAATATTAATACAAGTTCCCTTACTTGTCCAAATATTTTTAATTTTCTTTAAACTTATCTCTCTCTCTCTCTCTCTCTCTCTACCACTCCTTTGTTTCACGGCGATGCGCACAATTTGCATACCGATTTGCGGCAGCTCTGACCTCTAACTTCAAAAGAGCGAAGAACAATTGAATTATGCCGTATCAGAAAAATGAGGAAATCGGTCGGTTAAGGGACACACCCGGCACTCGCGTTCATTAATATTCAGTTCGCGTTCCCGAAACTTTTCAGGAATGACGCCGACGCCCGGCCGGAAATTGAGTACCTGCTCTCGTAATCCGCTATTAATATCGAGCTTTAAACTTGTTTCCTCATCGGGGGAAGCTCCTCTCTACCGGGCGACACGCCGGTTTCCGTAGTAGTAGATTATGAGAGCAGAGTGACGGGCGGGTACACGATTAATGCACTCGCTGCTGTCCCGGACGGGAAGAAATCCGGCGCGTCGCGCGCGCGGACGGTGCACCTGCGGCGGTCGTGCACCTGCTCTCGCGTAGTTGCAGCAAACTTTCGACCGGTGATTAATGATTTCCACTGCAAGCGCGGAGTCTCCCCCCCCCCTTACCCTTCTAAATCGCGCGACGAATTCGAAGGGCAGGCTCTCGGAGTGAGTTTTGCCGGATTAAAAGTTTTACGAACTCGGCACAAAATACTGCTTTATAATGTCTTTCAACATCAAACGGTGTTACGTTATCGCATTTGAGCAAGCATGAGAGAGAAAGGAAGCGAGATTAATTCTCGAAATTTATTTCTACAAATATATAATTAAGGTTCAACCAATCCATTAGGAATTACTGCGAAGTTATGAAAATGAGATGAGCGAAATTATAATCGATTAAATCATTTTATTGGAATTTTATTGAACATTTTATTGGACATTTTATTAAATCATTTTATGGATTTATGCTTACAATACTATGTTGTTTTTTACTTTCATCTGTTTTTACCGTTATAATTGTTATTCAATGAGATATTTCCTTCTTAAAGAAGATATTTTTATTAAAGCTGAAATATATTTTCCTGATATTAAAATATATTGTACCATTGTATAATAAAGCACCTTTCTCTTTGATAACAAAAGTAAGTTAAAGTCGATTATAGTTTTTTTTCTATTTTCCTCTGATGTACGAAATATTTTCTTCAGAATTAATTTAATGTACATTTGCATATGTAATAATTAAATGATAAAATACGAAATAAGAAAATTTGTTTTCTTTCATTTACTTATTTGCTTATAACGCGAGAAAAGCGAGAAAAAGTCCATTATATCATCTGTACAATATCCAAAGAATTTTTGTATAATAATTTCACAGACCATGGTACCGTAAAATACACAAAACCAGGGCAAATGGAAAAAGGTTTTTATCAGAACGTGAAAATTTGTTTTCGCGTTGTACGACGAACACCAGGCGCATTTACCGCGGTATAACGCGACTCATTGTTTGCTGAAAAACTGCTCTCTCGTGGAGATGCAAAAAATTTGCTAATTTATCGCCAACCAGCACCGGTCTCAATGATTCGAGATACTCGGACGTAGCGAAAAAGCAATCGGTAATTTATCGCAATCGACTGCTACCAGGCACCGAGATGACTTAAAATATTTCGTTTCAGTTAGTCGCTGCGCTTACGAGTCGCTGACACAACGAGAAATGCCACAAGAAAAGCCATCGTGTCCTCTTGAGCGAATGGCGAGGAATATTTCTTGCCGGGATAAAACAGAAACCGTGCGTTAACTTTTATTTTATTTCGTAATTTTTATAGTAAGTTCTCTCAATATTTTAATGATCGCGTAATACGAAATATAGTTTTACGCATATTCTTTCAACATCGCAAATTCTAACGTACTAGATCCCCTTAACATTTTATCGATCATTTATTAAAATTTAACTTCATATTACATATAATAATGTAATAAAAAGCATTATTTGTGTAGAACACTTTTCTTCTGAAATTTTTCTAATTTTTGACACTTTTAATATTTTCATATTAAACCCTTTAATTTGTATAAAATTATACATAATTTAAACATAGCACACAAATATTATTTTCCGTATAATTAAATACTTGAAGATTTTAACAAATATTTTTTAGCAGGTTAAAATCGTGCTGCAAAACAAAATATAAAAATTTGTTATATCGGTATCATCGAAGATTCCAATTCAATAAACATACAGCATGTTATAAGAAAATATAAAGCTAGCCGGAAAATTTCAATAAACGTCTAGAAAGATTTAGGAAGAGCGATATTCATGGACACAGGCAGCCTGCTTGCGTCTCACGTATAGCGCCAGAGAAAAGTGAAAGAAACAGAACATTCCGCGACAAAAACTAGCAGTCTAGCTAAGATCGCACCGTACGCTACGAGTTTTGAAGCATATCCATGAATTATGAAGCGGGGACAGAGGAGCGGAAAGGACTTACGAAGTGTTTAAACTTTAAACGGCCGGAAACCATTTTAGGAAGTTCAGGGCTGTACGGCCTGTGCCTCCGCGTGCGAATATATATATACGCGGACTTTTTTCCGCGTATATATCACGGACGAAGAGAAGATCGCATATCCTACCGTCTTTTCTCGTCGCGGCCAGCGCAGCAGCAGCTGGGCGTAGTTCGTTGTAAGTTTTCACGAAGCTTACCTGAAATCAAAAAAAGAGACTGGTTATTGCGACAGACAGGAACAAAGTGGGCGATCGAATTTTCAATTACGCGCAAGAGAACTGACGAACGCATTGCGTGAACGCGCGCGCGATACTATTGTAACCAATGTCAAATACTGTGGCCAGGTTGCTACCGACGTTAGAATCCTGCTCCAGAAATTGCCGGGATATTTATAATTTGCTGCTAATCCTATTGTCGTGACACTTTTATTGTTTGATTTATGTAACAGCGACGTAACAGTCCGTTTTAACGGCTTGCTACAACGCGAACGAAATGAGTCTAATTTATTTGGCGTTAGATGGTCGTACGCTTAACGAGTTGTACCACGTACTGCTTTAATAACTTTTGCTCTGTACAGTTCCTTTTGCAAATAGTTTTAACAATCCGCTGTTTTATCCAAGATAAATTCTATTTTCATATATACATGTATGTATATATACATATAAATTCTTTAATATAATTTTATATCACAAAAAAATATAAGCTTAATTACGACCAGACATTTATTTGTGCAAACATACTTATCTTATAATCTAATAGAATATACTGATATATAGCCTGTATTTTTATAACAGCAATTTTAATAAATGAAATCAATTTCGTATAGATAATGTCTCATTAAACTCTGCTCACTGAATAAAGTATCTAAGCAAAGTTGATCCAAAGTATCTGGTTCCCGTTATCTCCCGTAGTATCGGCATAAATATTTTATCAGAGAATATCCTCATAATTACCATCTCTATTAAGAGTGACTTTTCATCCGATAATCTGGCCGAAATAAGAAACCTGCGAACGACTCGTCGCCATGAAAAGCCGTAGAAGCTCGCGGAGAGCAAAGGAATGACAGAGAGCAACTCCGCGTGCAAAAACTTTCTTCCGGAAATTCAACTTGGAGGAAGAAGCTTTCAGGATATCGAAAAACTTCGACCAACGCCGCTCGCGTTTCCGCAGTGATGATTAATTGCACTCTGATTCGACGACGAGAATGCCTACCCGTCCCACAAAAGAAAACCACCATCGCCCTGACAGATGCTCCCGTGTCGGTCTTTCAATAAAATCTTTTTAATTTTTTTATGGCTACTTCATTAATCCTTATATTTAATAATCCTTATATATAAATTATATATCGCAGAATTTACAATTTTTCGATAATACCACATAAAAAACATGTATATTTTATGTATTTTCATGAAGTAAAAAAGTATAATACAAAATAATTGTGGCTTTTTTGTGTTATCTTGTCTTGTTTTTTTCCTATTTAGTATCTGCTAATAATATCTAATACATAATAGAACTTATTCAACAGTCGTGCTTTAAAATATCGATATTTTTCAATACGTTTGATGCGAGAATACTCGAAAAAATATCGTATATAAATAATATGTCACTATTTTATTTTCATATTTGCGAGTAATGATTCTTTGAAAAATGTATCATATTTTTCCGAGTGCCTCGATTTATACAGGATATTACGTGTCGCGCTTTGTCAGCGCGCAACGTTAGATTATTTTATCTCTAGAAGAGACGGAAGAAAAAGACTGAATCTCTACAGTGTTACGTCACACGATGAATCGTTGAAAACCGCAGAGATCCGGACAGGGAAAATGCGGTAAGAAGCGGAGCGTAGAGTACGCAAATCGAGCCAAGTGGCTACACTTCGCGGTCGGACCGAATGGGGCCAACGACGACAAAATGGAACAAGAAGACCCTTGGGACGCGCAAATGAGCAGTCAACTCTAATAGGCGGTTGGAAGAAGCGAAAGCGGTGGAAAGACGAGATGAGCCGATAAGATCTGCCGACCGAGAGAGATACTATGGGGCCGGTATTAATATTCACTGTCTTTCCACATGGAGAGTCGTCGTGTATGCGTCTTAAAGCGCCACAGCTCTCCTTTTCGAGCGGTCTTTCCGCGTGGATAACATCGGCAAACGTACTTGAAGAAAGCGGCACACGGCTCGAAACTTCGCCGAGAGCCGTAAGAGAGTCGATCGCAAACATATACTGAATCTTGAAAAACCGGAGAGAGAATAAAAACCGTAAAAAATCGCGGTAAAAAGAGACGCTCTTCTTCTTCTTCTTCGCGTACTTAATCGAGGGTCCTAGCTAATGAAAGACGATTCAAGCTGATGACGGAGAATTAAACGATTATTCTTACTGGTAAGAAGACAAGAAGGAACGTGTCTGTATTGTACTAGGAATCGCTATTTGATGCGGCTTCGCAGTAACGACGGTGAATTCTACAAAAGAGATCTGATCCCGTTATATCTTCTTGTAAAATGTAAGAAAACCCATGCAATAATGAGAGAGGGTAAATACAAAGACCACTTGAATACAAGACTTCTCTTGACGGCATTTTAACATGGTGAAGCCAGGCTTTCTGTTCGTTGCAAAAGAAATTTTCGAAAAATCGTAACATCTACATCAAAGATTTAAGATATTATCATCTTTTATACTTTCCATCTTTCATCGCCCCCCTTTCTCTCCTCCCCATTAACATCTACACTTACAACAATATATAGCCATTCTTTAAAAATCTCTTTATATATACCAATCTATTAAAATCTGCATAAAAAATTATTATTATAATTGACCACATGTAATTATTTTCTGTCTATAAATGTATCTCAGAGCTGTTTAATTTGTCATGTCACGCGAGCAAATAAGCAGAGAACAAACAAGAGAGAAACACGAATGCTTATAATTAGACAACTTTAAAATATAATTAAATCAAATGTTTCTTTTAATTAATTCTGTTTGTGTTACACTATATGTACATCTCGCTTGAATTAATTACCAATGTGTATTATGGGAATATTGAAAGCGTTTGTCCATACTTCGAAGCTTTATCGTCTAAACAATATTACGGGAAATTGTAGGCATCAGATGTTATGTATAGCAGACAGGAATATGAGAGATATACGTGTAATACCATGTAATAATTATTGACACATCATATAACCGAAAACGGGAATTATAGCTTCAGGCTAATGCTAAGTGGATTACAGCAGAAGGTACGAAATACATACGGAATATTGAGTCCTTTGCAAAATAATCGCAAATATTTGTTTTGATAAATGGTTTAATATCAATTATTCATATTGTTTCCCAAAGTTGATAATATATCGCATTTCCGTTAAACAGATTTTTTAATCAACATGAAATTGATTCTCTCATTGATTGTATTAAATAATTCGTAATAATTTCTAAGTAATTTTTCCAGCATCTTAATATCTAAGAAAAAAATATCTTAACAAAAGAAAGTTTTTAATTAAACTAATATTGAAATAAAACCCAATATATATAGTTATGTCGAGAGTAAGGCTTCATCATTATCTGTAAAAATATAAATTCGCGCAAACTAATCTTTACTTCTAATCAATTATAACTACACAGCTATCGATCTTCCTATCAAAAAAAAAAAAAAAAAAAAAAAAAAAAAAAAAAAAAAAAAAAAAAAACGGAATAAACAAAAAAATTCAAAAAAAATTCTTGACACCGGCAAATCGTGCGTCGCAAACCGTATCTGGTATTTTCCGCGCTGCAAAATAGAAAAAAAGTCACGTGAACTTCGGAATAGACTCGCGAAACAGGCGAGATATTTTTATGAAATTATGCGTGCGACAATTTCGAGGAGCAAAAGGGGGAGATGAGCTATCGTCGCGCATACGAGAAGAAAAACTTTTCATATTTGACTTTAATAAATTAATGTTAGCGAGTGTTTGTGTATATCTCTTTAGCACGTGTGTTGCGTTCTCTATCTAAATTTAAGAAAATTAATTAAATTAATTGAAAATAATAACATAACAAAATATCTTTGAGTTTAATTATTCTTTGAAGTATAAATTTGGGTAAATGTTAGGTGTAAATTAATCCGAATATTTACCTAAGTTTGATTGCATCATGTATCACGCAACTTAAAATTGTTAAATTATCTGTTACTCGAATTCTTTGTTGCTAAAATAAAATTGATTTGAAGCTAAAGAATTGTCAATTATTTTAAAAGCAAATTTAAATTTATAATTCTTTAATTTTCAAATCATGTGATCTGACGATAATATAAATAGCAAGAAATATTTGCACGATATTTCTGCGACAGAAAGGCGCGGTTGTAATTCATGTTATCGCACGCGCGCCATTAAACATATCGAAACGCGAGATTTTCATCGATACGCTATCACGAGCAAAATGATCCGGAAAGATCGAAACTGTTAAACGGTAATTATGTGGAGAATAAAAGCCGTACAAATGCGAACAAACATTACGATGACGTCTGATTAAACGGGCCAAACTCTCGATGATCACTGGGCTCTCGGCAATCGAATCATTCTCAATCCGTTTGCAAACAGAATTGTTTATTTCGACGCGTTATTTGTATTGTTCGCTTTATATGTTTTCGCCGTAATGAGCTCGCGGAGTTTCCTGCATAGATAATTATAAAGCGGAGAATAACGATTTATTCGCGCTTAAATGTTTGCGATAATTGAAGAATGTTGCACTCGTTTTCGTTTCGCATGCATTTTACGCTTATAAACTATTTCACTTTTATTTTTCCATTTGCTCTGCTATATTTATACTGTTCTGTGTTACTTTATACGTTCTGTTATTTTTATTCTATTTATATAGAAAATAGCTTTTTACATGTTGCAATTATTAATATATAGAGGGGTTGAAAGAACTCTCTTGTCGCGCTATCCGATCCTCCCTAGTCCAAATGTTTACGCACCGAGTAATAGAAGGAGAGAACAGAATTTTCTACCCCCTTGACGGCAGGAAACAAGACGAGAGAAGCAAGAAGAGATGCAACAATAAAAACAGAATAACAGAAGACATTAAATTGTGTTTCCGGAAGAATCGCGCACCGGATAGGGCGATGGGGAGACCGAAATTTAAAGAGGAGGATAGAGAAGAGGGTGAGAGAGAAGAGAGGGTGTACAGAAGAAGGTTACGGGGCAGTGAGGGATTTCTTTCAGAGCGCGAAGGCGCAAACGTAAGATACGTATAATAGGAAGTCTGATAACTTTTTCTCTCATGGAGGAAAGGAAGCGTTCGTTCTTTCTCGCACTCAAAAAAAAAAAAAAAAAAAAAAAACCACCGCGATTCGAAAAAACATTCTTCGTTTTTATTAACACGTTAATCTTGTTGGCACTTGAGGGAATTTAATATCGATTCTTTCATAAGCCACGAATATTCCTGTGAGTATTTCAGAAAGTATTGTTATTTTAATGAGAATTTCTCGTATTTTTAATTGGATTTGTTTATTATTTAAAGAAGATAAACATATATATATATCTGTTTAAAATTCAATATATGTACATATGCCCACACACACACGAGATTTAAAATAAAATATTTATAAAAAACACACTGTAGATTCTAATATATCTTATGAAAAATGCAGACGTTACCACGAAAAATGTTATTAATTTTTTTTAATTACAAGTTTTTTGTTCCCTAAGACTTTGTTGATGCAAAAATGAACATTTCTTCATACTCAATAATCAGATATTAATTAATTGCAACAGGTTTTCTTGGAAACTTATATTTTGTGATGAAAAAAATGATAGAGATTTTGAGATAATTTAAATAAAAACATATTTATTTTTGGAATGTCATCTCGAAATTGGATTCGCGTGAGATATTTTTTTACGGTTGTTCGAGCTCATGTATCACACGTTGTATGCGCCTGTCATTTCATCTCCGAGTGATTTGAGCAGTAAAATCAGAAGGCATGATGCATTCCATCGAATGCGGCGGCGTATACGTCAAGGCGCCGATGGAGTACGATAGTTCTTTATTCTAAGAAAATGGAATAGAGATGAGAGAGCTAAGTCTCTTGCTACGTGCCGCCTCCTTACTTCTTCTTAGAATTCTCTTTCCGTTCCCTCTCTTATGTCCGTGCAAACACAATTCTCATTTTTATGCCAAGAGTGAAAGATGAAGATAAGGAGAACAAGGGTGACGGACAATTTAGTAGAACGGACAAATAAACGAACAAACGAACAAACGAACTCGTAGATCTTTATGGAAAATTTTATGATTATTACTTCTCCTATATTTTCTATTTCCTTTTCAAGTAGATTTTTTTTTTTTTTTTTTCTCAAGACTAAAGCCACGGCGCGGAAGATCTACCGTAGCCGGAGAAATTTATTCCGACAGCCAATTCTTATTTACGAAATTATTTATGAATTTTATAAGAGGATGTATATGTCGGGGAAAAAATATAAGAAATATTCAAAGCCCTTCTGCATTTCAAATATGGCCACTCGCATCGTCGATTCGATAATATCAGAATATAAATCATATTTTCCTTCGTATGATAAAACATCGTAAACGAGAAAGCGACTACCAAAAGATAATTCTCGTGATAATATCCAATCATTGATTATAATATCGCTTTGTTTCATGAATGATAATGATATTGATATGGCAGCGCCGTATCTAACTAATTAATAAAGTTAAAATAAACAGATTTACTCACGATGTTAAATATCTGGCAGTTGAAGATCACTCATTCATTGCACGGCGAAAGACGACTAATTACGCGCGTTAATTAACAAGCTAGGATAATGCAATATTTAATTTGGCATTTCATTACGCGCGAAAATCGCTTTCGACTAGCGGGCAATATTAATGAACTCAGATGCAACAATAGCGGAAATATAGAGCTGCACGCGTTAATTAACGATCCGCGAAAATTTTATAATAAAATTTTTATATATTCTCTACTACCTGCGATGCGTTTACGGATACGAAAACATTATAGATATCGAATCGCTAATGAATGATTAACGTCGCGCGACGCTTTGTTTAATTCCTCCTATTCGTTTGAACGCGGGATTTACATTAAGGGGTCTTTGAAAGACGATTTTGGGGAATTTTTTTAAAGAAAAGTATAAAACATATTAATTCTGATTCTTTGCACGTTTATTGAATAACATTTCAAATATATCCTGAATTTTTTTCAAACAAAAATATTTGTTTGTTTCGGAGTTACAATACTCCAACCAGGGTGTCTAAAAAAAAAAATTGTTGTTCGCGGCGAACATGATCCCGGCCGTTATAGTCATCTGAAATAAAAAAACCAAAAAGATTCTTAATCTGGATGAGTGTGGCTATCGTGTAAACTAGAATTAAATCAATATTTGAAAAATTTTTATATTTTTCAATATTTTTTTTTTTTATTCACGCGATAGCCACACTCATATAAATTAAAAATCTTTTTGGTTTTTTTATTTCAAATGACTATAACCGCTGGAATTATGTTTGCCATGAATAATTTATTTTGAGGGCACCCTGGTGGGACTACTATAATTCCGAAACAAACAAATTATTTTTGTTTGAAAAAAATTCAGGATATACTTGAAATGTTATTTAATAAACGTGCAAAGTTT